>NW_025776949.1:0-166968 GCF_021130785.1 Homalodisca vitripennis | reverse complement strand
TTTATTGTTCTCTTAGGGCAAGAAGCTTAGAAAAATTGCAATTAGTCATATAAGGTCCTAGGGCGCTGCTTCCAGAGTGGACAGGAATATTTTGGTTGGGTGTAGGGACCAGCTTCTGTCGAGATTTCAAGAGGAAAAAATTATAAGCTGGCACTAAATTTTAAGTCATGACTCCCCGTAAAGAAAGAAAAGCCAGCTCTAAACCATCATATCCAATCAAAAACAGGTAGGGGGAGGCACGCCCTTATGTCTAGTCTGGAATGAACCATTGACTCTTAGGGAACGAACGCTACAAACTCCACCAATCAATTCCCGCAGTAGGCTAGACCTACAGAATATAACCCTTGTGCTCTATAATTTCGAATTTTGCGGTTATTGATGTCCTGGTCTTGGACATCTATCATGTTGGCCAAATTTAAGTGACACATCGGTTTTTGCAGTAACCAATGTGGGTTCAACTGGAAGGTATAAACCAGCCAGAAATGAACCCTCTGGGGAAAGTAAATATTTACATAAGGATTACTGTATTTCAGCTAACAGATACATGATTTTTCATTATTTTATTGTAAATGAATCAGCACACATCTTCAGATAAACTAAAACGCCAGTTTCTTGGAAGAACAAGAGTTTAGAAAGACTACTTATTGTTAGGCTCTCTAAATATACATACTTAAAACTGTTCTCACTTTCAGATCTTTTTGAAACTTACATCCCTTTAGTATGAGTCATATCTTGTACCAGATATATTCAATACATTTTTTTGAGTTTTTATGTGAAGAAATAAAGAGTAGCATCGAAACGTATAGTAACCTTCAGCTTAAAAGTAAAAAGAATCTTAAATCTATTAGTTTACGCCATTAGTGAATTTGGGAACCCAGAAATTAAAGTAAATACAACATTTTTATCTGAAACCGTTATAATTCCTGAACTAGAAAGAGATAGTGAGAGCAGAAACTATGAACAACAAAAATAACTTACTGAAGGTCCTGGTCCTGGATCCTCTCTCTGAGCCTCACATCCTGTTCCATGTTCGGTGGTTCTCCGGGGTGCTGGATTCTCCGGGGGGGATTAGAACGATTTTTGAATATACTAAACAATCCAAAACATATTTTTCAAATTTTATTTCTTTGTCTAGCTCCATAGATATAAGTTAATATAGATGTGTATTTTCTATTATCAACATATTAGCTGGATTCTTTAAATGAAACTTTCCATGTGTATTCCCACGAAAGAGACGTTCTATTATAATTTTATAATCACCAACACAAGATTTGTTGTATATCCTTTCTAGCCTAGTGACCAAGCATTGACAAGTACAACGAACAGGCCTCGAGTTTCGGGAAATTAAACTCACTTATCTTTCAGTCCAACCCTGATCAATAAACGGTCCACAAGGCCCAGTCAGGCAGCTAAACACTCAGTTATAAAGGGTTTTTATCAATTATTACTACTACAGAGTCCTGCAGCTTCAAGTGAACTAGCTGTAGATTGAATACTTGTATTACTTGATATCTCGAACATGGTCTTTGTATTGGAACTCACTTTAATCCAAATAAGGGCTTCAAATCTTACAGTACAAACATTTTTCTTGAACAAGACAAGATGGAGGCAGGTAAAAAGTATGGGTGGCAGCAGTTACCGACAACTGATTATTTTCCCGGTAGTGAACAGAGAGTAAGGCCCATTTTGTTCCTTAAAAAAGTTCTTGACTCGTTTATCTGTTAAGAACGATATTTTTTACGGAAAATTTTTTAGAAATGATTGAGATTAAAACACATTAACGCAATACGTAATGAATTTTAATCCTTTCAGATAACATTCCCTAATATAAAATTATTTTTCAACATTTACAACTACTATAAAATGCCTGAAAGATGACTTTTAGATATATTTAAGTAAAATTATAATAGTAATATTTACACATTTCATATTGTTTTTGTATAAACGAATCTTAAAACATTTGGATTTTTTAATCTGCTGCAACAACAAGGAGGAGAGAGCTGCTGGAGGATGTTTGTTGACACTCTAAGCACAGACAAAGTCTCCATCTGGCGGATCGCCCGAAACCCTCAGAAGCGATAAGAGGAACTGCTCGGCCCATCCAAGGAGAAACCCGGCTAATGTAAAACGGCAGAGTAGAAGGTTGAGGTCTTCACCTGCACCATGGAGACTCGTTCTCTGATTCTCAATCCCACAGGGGCGGTGAGATGAGGGGAGACGTGCTGTTAGGCTAGACACTAGCAAGAGGTGTCGAGAAGAGGATTAAGTGGCCGAAGGCCGAATAGAAGAAAGAAGAGGAGAAGGCAAGAGGCCTGGCAAAATAAGTTACAGACTTGTGTCAGGGATGGAGGTGGGAACGAGGGGCTTCGGTCTCAGCACGTCTCAAACCACCAGATACGCGACTCAGAAACACTCTTGATTTAGTGCAGGGCTTCGTAGAAGGAACCAACCAGAACGAATGTGAAGAAACCGAAGAATTTTCCTGGGCATTACTGAAGCCGAAGTCGCTGGACCCTTCTCAAGTCTTTGTCCGAAAGAAATGCGTAAAGATCTGACCACCTTGCTACCCCAGCACTCAGAAGACTGCCAGAACGGGTCGTGAAATGGTTCACCTTTATCTTCAAATTCTGCCTCCGAACACTTGAAAAAATTTCCTAAACCCCAGGAGCAAGCTAAGTTTTTCTATTTCCCGAAGCCACTCTAAAACCACTCAAAACCCTACCTGACAGCTACCAATCTCGCGCGCTTCTTTCTCTGACAAAAACCCTTGAGCGACTCATTCTGGTCCGATTCCCCGAGGATTTCCACCAGCAGATTCGTTATGAACAATAAAGTCTTTCCGTCGGGGCCACCTCACCACCCTCCAAGTAACTAGAGTGTCCTTCCGATCTCACTGACTAACATAACCCGAGACTTGTTACCACCGCTGTCTCCCTAGACGTGCAGCCCTGTACCGGCCTCCTCCAGTCATACCTAGCGGAACAGGACGTTGTCTGTCACAATGTAACAGGCCCATCACAGCGGGCGTGCTACAGTACATTTCTTAGTTAATTTCTTAGAAATTGCTGTTTTTATTTCATAATTTATTACTTATAAAAGAAATGAGATCATCATATTCATTTAAATTTATATCCATTGTAAACAACAATTATAATTAGTTAACGTTTTTTTTTTAATACAAAATATTATAAAATAATATAAGATAATGTAACATAAAGCTATTTTGAGTAATTATGAAGTAATAATTTTAACGAATTCTAGCACGAAAACAAAAAATTTTAGAATGAATAGCCATCTTTACAAGGACGGGTTTAACGCAGCTGTTACCATTTTTTTATTGCGTTCCTATGACTATATTCTAATGTTTTGATAGATAATTTTCACTACGCCAATATGGATGGGATGTTTATATTTTTGAAAATTATGTATTGGATTACCCTCTTCAATGCACGAGCCAATTTAAAGCATGGGGTTAAAGGACCCAATGGTACGAGTATTTTGACACACCTTGCATCTAAAGTGAGGAAAAAATCTACCGACAGAATTTGTGAGCGTTAAGAATTTTTAGTGACATAAAAAAAGAATGTTGCTGGGAATACCTGCAGTTTTTATCTGGCGTAGAATAAGTCGCATAGAACAAAATAAATTGGTACACATCTGTTACCGACTATATAAATACTTCTGAGTAAAAATCAACGTTTTTATTGCCTTCTTATCAGATAAAAAAATCATTGAAAATCCAATACTTTATCTTCTAACAGTAGTAAGAATGGCAAATTTACATTGTATTAGCCAATAATAAAACCTGCTTTGTCTTTTGAAGGGTTTAGAGGAATTTATCTTAAGTCAGAAAGACATCTTTGCTTTTAGTTTTCGTGGGACTCAAAGTGGGAAGAGTAATGAAAGGTTAAAAGTTTATAATTTTCCATAAATCAATTTATAGTAGCTATACAAAACATAAGCCCCAACTATGAAATTTTAGCGTTTGGTAAGCGTGTATAAAAAATTAAAATTATAGCTAAAAATGTCAGTTTAATTACGCAATATAGTTGTCTGAAAGGTGATATAAATGTTACTGGTAATCTAAAGTTTACTTATAATTGTTTAAATCTAAGAAAAATAACTCTTTACAAAAAACAGTTCCATAAAACTTTAATTGTGGATTTGATTGATAAGCCACACGTTTCAATGATTTAAAATTTAAAACAAAACAATTTATAAAGATTTTCCCTTCACCACAAAACCAATAAACCTATGCTATAAAATATGCCAATACTAAGATATGCAAGAATCAAAGGCTGTTTAAAAAAAAACTTTCATATTTCTCAACCAAATCTTGTGTATAATTTTTTATAGTGACACGAATTTGGAGGATACAAAAATGTTTATAAGACATTTCAACAATAAAATGAATTATTAACATTAATTTTTGCATGCAAACATTCAGTGGAAAGCGTGTAAACGTTGATATGGGTATAGCGTATTTGCATTTTGTTTTTAATCCAAGTCAATTGTAGGGTAACACATGTTCAATGACTGGAGGTTCCCTGAGAATATAAAAACTGAAGAGCTGAACATGTTGAAACATAATTTTTTATGTAAGCAGTACCTGTCTTTGAAGTGCATGGTCACAGTGCAGTTTACATATTTAGTACATTTATTGCTAAGGATATGTATTAGTACCCAAACTAATTATAACCTTTAATTCGTAAGAAAAAAAATAAAATGCCAAAAATAGAAATACCACTTTTCCTACTTAATTGTAAACTTGTTTAAAATTCATACAGTTGTAGAACTAAATAGTTTTGCTTAACAACTAAACCGAGTTTTTGTATAACAGTGGGTCAGGTTTCCTAGTTTTATTAATTGTGAGTATTAGACTCTCTCTTCCAGTTTAAGCTATGAAAAATCCCAGGCCTTTACAAAACCATGCTGTCTTCTGTACAATGCTTACCTGCTCCAATCCCTCCTCACGACGCCTAAGAAAACCAAAGGATCCTAACTTAAAATATTTATTAAGGCAATTAAACGTTAACATTTTTAGCGGTTTCTAGGATTTATTAATACTGTCATTCAATTCACAATATTAACTAACATTCATACTAGGGTCAATATAGTAATAGTTCATTCCTGCAGAGTGACCTCACATTTTAAAATTTCAGCTGATACATTATTCACCACAATGGTTCATTATAGTTTTCCATGAAATAGATATAAAATAATAATCAGTTACATTGAAAAGTAAAATCTGTAAAGTGATTTGCAAATAAAAGCATTTCTCTTTATTTACCACTTTTATAGACTATTATACTATATCATGTACTGCGATAGAACTCTGGTGTTAAATTCAATAACTACGTGAAGACCTCGAACATTATAGACCATATGTCTATCAAAACTGGTCAACACAGTTTTAGACAATTATTAAATATAATGCATGGGCATAATTTGTTTACAAGTTTAATTGTTAACCAGCAATCACAAAACCTTTTCAAGTCAAAGTCTATATTTATGTTACTGGAAATTGCCAGAAAAATATAAGATATATATCTTTTAGGAATTAATTCTCCCCTTAAATTTGAAATTTATAGCAAATTAATATGTAATATAAATAGTGTTGATGTGGAGTACTTTCAGTCAAGTACCTGGGGGTACTCCTGGACTCCAAGCTGACCTTCACACCCCACGTCAAGAGGATCTGTGGCCAAGCGAGGAAGGGCTTCGGTAGCATCGGCCTCCTGCTCAACTCCACGAAGTTACCGACCAGGACGAAGGTCCTGCTCTACACGGCTCTGATACGACCAGTGCTCACATATGCGGCCCCAGCCATGGTACCACCTCACCTGCAAGACCGCAAGGAGGCAGTTGCTCGCTGTCCAGAGCGTGTGTCTCCGGCCGGCCACTGGGTCGCCCTGGTTCGTGAGGAACACCGTAGTCAGGGCTTCGTCCAACGTCACGACTTGAGGAAGCTGCAGAGTCCTCACCGTGGGATCACATCCGTGAGCTTCGCGCCCAGGAGGTCCCCCAACTGCGTCTTCCTATGGATGACTGATGACACCGACTACAACTTCGACTGCACCACGACACTTCACCCCACTGACAGGTAGCGAAAGCTACTAGGGCTATGACCCTCGAGACACAAGGCAAAAGCCTAACCGGCAGAGGCCTTGAAAGATGTGGGGGATCCACCCCCCCACAGTCACAGCGACTTGACTTGATGTAGAGTGGGAGACTTAACGAACTGTATTATGAATCGATTCTTTCTGTACTTTTTAGGTACAGATATAATTAAAAGCAGCTCAAAGGAACAGCATGTACATAAGCATTATTAACACGGTAACAAGAAAATATTACTACCCGACCAAAACTTGTATTTTGTAACTACTGTTACAAAAGCTATGAAAATAGCTCGTGTAGCATTATGAAAGAAATTATGTATTAACTTTTTTCCGTAGAGAAGAGCAAGTTCTTTGACGGTGCATGTCCATACCTATTGCATTATTGATACCTATTAGGGGCTATTAAGTAGGCTCAAGCAATTTATAATATGTATGCTGGGGGAATTAAATATATCTGCAAGATATCTCGACATTGTCATAAGCAACAGGCATTACATTTTACATGAAGTTCAGCGAAGCCTGTTACGTGACACGTGGTGTGGTATAATCCTACCTTCTTGTAAGTCATCGTGGAATAAAACTTGTTCAATTACGAGATGTTCTATGAAAATATCAAAACTGTGAACTGTTCTGGTTATAGACAGTTTTATGTGAGCAGCCGCTTTCATAAAATACATGGTCAATGCAATTTCGGCGCGATAACAGTAGTTACAACTCCTACTTCATTATATAACTAGCCGTATTTTTACATATTTTTAACTTACATAAAAGTGAAAACTATTAATACTTAGCCTAAATGTGAGTTAACTTAAAAATATTTTTTAGATGATAGACTTATTAAGGTCATAACATCCGTATAAACATAAAGTAAATATATTTTTTTATTCTTCTGAGATGGATGGAAAGTTATTTGCTCTATAAAAGTTTAACCTGAATTATGTTCGCTGTACTATAAATCTATAAGTTTCAGAAACGTTATATACTGTTTATAAATAAATATTGGAAATCCTGTGTTAAATGTTTATAATATTTCATAGTTGTTTTTTATGTATTCTGTGGTAATAATTAGTATTTAGTTTGTATTAAGTGCATGTTTTAGAATAATGGTGCATGGAATAGACACAAAAAATGCTATTGCAGTTCCAGACTTATGCGTGTCAACGCTTTGGCATGTTATTTTTGTTTACTTTAACCTAGGTTGTAGTTATGAATAGATTTTGTCATTTTTCTCAAGATATCAGATTGAAGATTGAATGTATATAGATTGAATGTATTGTATCACTGAACGATGGAATATGTCCGGAATAATCCTGTTTCCTTCAAAAATGTTACCAGTAATTTGTGAAGTAACGTTAGGAATAACTCTTGGGGGACATTTAAAAGTGCATTGTATGGCAGACTACTTGAATCTGATATGATGTTATGTAGGTTTTTGTAGATGCAGCTGTATAGTAAAATGTCATGTCAAACGTGCCTGTGGGTTGGATTTCGAAACAAGCATGATATAAATATGTTTTTTGATGTATTTGTTACTAGAGAATGTAAGACTTTGTTGTACGGGAATTTTGTTGTTTTTCAGTAAGAGACGTGGCAAATAAAAATACAAGTCTGCACGTTTCAAGATTAAAAGAAAAGAAGGAAAACATTTGAAACTTACTCAACAGTACAATTTATAAAATTATGTATATCCATAGAAACGAAAAGATACAACATTTTGTTCAGTAATTTTTCTTTAGCTCAGTTTATGATGAAAATTATTCTATTCCGAGTACGGCCGGGAAACTCCTCCAGGATACATTATGGGCCAGGACAGGGACCAGAACTTACAGATGAGTTACTTTTAACATTTTCTTAGAATTCACAGCATCTGCTTTTCGATCTCTCACTAACAAAGCAGTTTACACATCCTATTTTTAGTGACAGAACACCGGAATAGTTAGTGACAACACTAGTACTAAATAAAAATTTTAAAATACGCTAATTATTTCGTTGATTTGATTTCTAGACTTATTAAGGTTGTCATAGCTTTGTTAAAAACTGCAAATGTTGTGTTTTAGGCTATTTACAATCCGCTCTGTACACAAAGAATACAGAGAGAATCGTTTGTATTATAAGATAAACGAGACTTTGAAGCATGGTAAAATTGTACCTGTTTTTTAATATTTGATGAAAAAAACCAATACTTATACAAGAGAAATATTTTCTTACTTACGTCAAACCGCCTTCTTTCTGACGTATTTTTCATGGATAAATATTAAAATTTAAGTAAAATAAGTGTATGCTAGCTGAATAATAATATCAGTGATCTACTATATCATGTTGCACTGTTTAAATTACATATAAAAAAGCAGTGTAGGGTAGTTTTTAAAAAGAGAAAATATTCTATGACGTTTATCTTTATGAAATAGTTACTGAATCGTACACTAGAACTCTCTCCTGTCGAGAGTTTAATCACTCACTCTCTTTTTGGACACCATTATGGCATTCATAAATTAAAAACTTACGCATTAAATAGTTTTAAATATTCTGTTCAGGACAGTATTACTATACCTGCACCTTCTCATCTATTGGGCACACGCTGATGAAATATTACTAGAATGTGCCTGGTAGACTATTCCACTGTCTTGGTAGTATGTGTTTACCGACTCGGATATACCACGTAAAGGGTCAAAGTTTGAGTACCGAATCGGACGCGCTATTCACTTACAATAATCTTAATATACACGGGTGCTAGTTGAAAATTTCAATAATTAAATTTTCATATTTTTATTAAATGTTGATGTAACTTCAAAAGTATACCGTATTGTAGAACACTCGATTTAAATATTCGAAAGAAAATAACTTATTGGAAGTGATTTCTTAATACAAACAAAGAAGGTATTTGGTGAAAGACTTTACGTCCTTTGCAGATATGGTCAAAGGCCTCTTTAAGCACGAAATCGAGTATTATAACAGCTCATTATTTTAAACTTCTCTAATATGTTTTATAGCGATACTGAGCAAAATACCTTATTTATGTTTGAATATGAAACACAGTTTATCTTTTTTACATTAAAATAATAAAAATATCTCTGCAGTAAACTTGCGCAGTTAAAAATAAAATTATAATTCCTTAAAGTTCAGGTTAGTAATTAATGTCAACTATACAATAAATATGGAAAGTTAATTAAGCTAGTGCGACAACTCTATAAGTGTTAGGGTAGTGGTTTTGAACATTGCAGGATTGTTATGAAAATAGTTATAGTTTTCATTTTATCAGTCCTATACAGGTTAATAATGCAGGATTAAATAATTTCAAACAAATCACAGTAAAATATTTAAAAATTTAATTAAATATAATTAATCTTTACTTCACACTAATTTTTTCAAATAATTGTATTTTAAATTAACTTACTACAATAGTATTTTGTATCCCCTAAGGAAATATATAATTGCTATTTACATATCAGTGTACATTGAAACAGTTTCTATTTAGTTATAACGTGTTTACTATTAACAGGGTATTTCAATGAGGAAGATTATTTTGACCAATAAATAACTTTCTTATATTTTGTGAGCTAAAAAACGGACTTGAGATTTGTATTTTTAAATCCTTTCAGTACTCTAAGTGTACAGAAACATCAGTTTTACAGTCATTTCTAACACATCGTCCATGACGTATACATATCTGATAAAAGTGTAAAGATTACTTTAAGAATAATTGTTGTATATTTAGTAAGCTAAAAAAAACCTAAGATTTATGTGTTTAAGGGGAGCATGTACCTTTTTGGCACCAAAATATCGATTTTTTGAAACATATCATAAAAAATACTATGTTTTATGCCCTTTTCAAAAATATATAACACTCTATATCTGAGAGGTTTAGAAATATGTGTAAAATGTGTTTTAAGAAATGTATGCACGCTTTTTTCAGCTGACAACATGGCGCGCTATGGATTGTTAGTGTCAGAATGTATTATATACATATTACTTGCTCCAATTGTATGATTATTAAGTTTTTTCCCCCTTTAGGTTGGTAGCACTGCTTGCTTTAGGATGCATTTGAAGGATGTAAGTCATCTGTAACTTACCTAACCTACACTATTGATATTATTGTTATTGTTTATGTTTACTAACAGTGTTTGTCAGTGTAATTCTATTTTGTGTGGTGCCAGTGATAAAAACTTTGGACTCTTAGTGTGTATTTATTATATAAATAAGTGATATTATTGTGTATTAGCCATGCCTAGAGTGAAAAGGTTCAATAAACAGTCTTACAGAGGCAACCAATTTCGTAAAAATTCAAGTGAACTAGGACTAAGTGCTTCTCCAGGTACAAGTGAATCTAATAGGCCTAGGCCTAAACAATCATCTAGTTCTAAGAAGATTAATGATTCAAAGTTGCCTAAATTTAGTGATTATGACATAAACAATGTAAATATTATAATAGATTTACAACAGATTTCTGGCCTAATAAAATCTTTCACTGCATGTAAATATTGTAGTAGTTCCGACTGCATTGACATAAGCCTAGATGAAGACTTCAAGTGTGGAATAGTACAATCGTGTAAATATTTGTTGCAATGTATGTAAACATACTGACTCAGTAATAAGCTCCAAATGTGTTAGAAATATGTATGAGTTGAATCTAAGATATGTTTATGCTCTAAGTTCAATCGGCAAAGGCCTAGATTCTGGTAGGGTATTTTCTGCTGTGATGAATATCGCGCCACCAAACAGCCGAATTGAAAAATATAATAAAAAACTGCTTACTACTGCTGTAACAGAGGTAAGTGAATGTTCACTTAGACAGGCAGCTGATGAAGTTCGTAGCCTAAATGATGATTGTCGTGATATAGCAGCCGCTTTTGACGGTACCTGGCAGAAGCGAGGCTTCACCTCTGTGAACGGCGTAATGACAGCAACATCCTTCGATACAGGAAAGGTTATGGACTTTGAGTGTTTCAGCAAATATTGTATTAAATGTGTCAGAAAACCTCTAAGCCATGACAAAACCCTATTGAAACAGCACAAAAATTCTGGTACTTGTTTGGCAAATTTTTCAGGTACAAGTGGTGGAATGGAGGTGGCGGGAGCTCTGACTCTTTGTCGCCGCTCTGAGGCTAAACTCAATGTGCGATACACAAAATACCTTGGAGATGGGGACTCTAAGGGGTTTACTCATGTGGTGGCAAACAATCCCTATGGTGATGATGTTTTGTTAGAAAAACTTGAATGTGTAGGCCATATTCAGAAGCGACTAGGTACAAGACTGCGGCGATTGAAGAGGGATAAAAAAGGAATCAAATTGAAGGATGGTAAAGGACTTGGAGGACAAGGTAGGTTGACTGATGTAGAGATAGATCACTTACAACGTTTTTATGGGATGGCAATAAGGAATAATTTGGAAGATGTTGAAAAAATGAATAGAGCAATATGGGCTACGTTCTATCACAAATTATCGACTGACGCAAAACCTCAGCACGAACTATGCCCGCCTGGGATTGAGTCTTGGTGCAAATACAGACAAGCTCAGGCAAATAATAAGCTAGATGATTTCAAACATACAAACTCATTGCCTCAATCTATTATGGAAGAAATAAAACCAATCTATAAGGATTTATCAGCCCCAGCCGTACTAAAGAGGTGTCTGCACGGTAAAACACAGAACCCTAATGAAGGCATCAATAGCGTAATTTGGAATAGGCTACCCAAGACCTTATTTGTTGGCATTCAGACATTAAAATTAGGGGTTTGTGATGCAGTTCTTAGTTTTAATGAAGGAACAATGGCCAAAGTGAATGTTTTGGAATGATTATGCATCCAACCAGAACGCTTTATGGTTGAAGGCCTTCAACAAAATCGATTCCAATAGGGTTAAAAATGCTGACAAAGAAGTCCAAGAAGAAAATAAAAAGAAGAGGATAAAAAGAAGCATAGGAAAAAAGAGTAAAAATAAAGAAGATGATTACTGTCCAGGTGGATTTTAAAGTGATTATGTGTTTTGAAGTGTAACTAAAACTTTAAAAGCTGCTTTACCGAAAGTACCGTTTTGTGACATTTCGGAACACGTTGTGAAACAATTATTAGACTTACAGACTTCAAATTTTACACACTTATTGCAGACTAGTTGGTGAGTAGATTCATGCTTTTTTTATCAATATATATTATGTTTTTTATAATTTTAAAAAATATTGTATTTACATAATTAAAAAAAAAAATTTTTGTTAAATTGCTACCACGATAATTTTTTTGTTTATTGAGATATTAAAAAAAAAGGCATGAAAATATAAAGCTGTTAATTTAGAAACAAAACCCTAAAGTTTAAAGTCAATATGTCTCATAGTTTAGGAGATAATGGTACCGACATGTTGCAGTGTACTCCCATTTAAATAACATGGGACCCGAAAAAGGTACATGCTCCCCTTAAATACTTTCAGTACTTAAACTAAGTTCCTATTAGTTAAGAATGAAACAGATAATTATTATTTTAATTTAAAAATATTAATCGGAACTGAACTACCTTATAAGTTTTATTATTTATGTTAAGAATTACTTAATGTCAGATTACTACGTACAATGCTGCTAAATTTCTTTAATAAACAGCATGTATTACTAAGTCTCTCATAAAGAGGCTGACGCTAAACTTTCTCGCCGAAACGTTAAGAGCCTCCAAGCGTATTCCAAATTACGCTATTGATGCTTTCATTAGGGTTCTGTGTTTTACCGTGCAGACACCTCTTTAGTAGGGCTGGGGCTGATAAATCCTTATAAATTGGTTTTATTTCTTCCATAATAGATTCAGGCAATGAGGTTTTGTATGTTTTGAAATCATCTAGCTTATTATTTGCCTGAGCTTGTCTGTATTTGCACCAAGACTCAATCCCAGGCGGTCATAGTTCGTGCTGAGGTTTTGCGTCAGTCGATAATTTGTGATAGAACGTAGCCCATATTGCTCTCTTCATTTTTTCAACATCTTCTAAATTATTCCTTATTGCCATCCCATAAAAACGTTGTAAGTGATCTATCTCTACATCAGTCAACCTACCTTGTCCTCCAAGTCCTTTATCATCCTTCAATTTGATTCCTTTTTTATCCCTCTTCAATCGCCGCAGTCCTTGTACCTAGTCGCTTCTGAATATGGCCTACACATTCAAGTTTTTCTAACAAAACATCATCACCATAGGGATTGTTTTGCCACCACATGAGTAAACCCCTTAGAGTCCCCATCTCCAAGGTATTTTGTGTATCGCACATTGAGTTTAGCCTCAGAGCGGCGACAAAGAGTCAGAGCTCCCGCCACCTTCCATTCCACCACTTGTACCTGAAAAATTTGCCAAACAAGTACCCAGAATTTTTGTGCTGTTTCAATAGGGTTTTGTCACGGCTTAGAGGTTTTCTGACACATTTAATACAATATTTGCTGAAACACTCAAAGTCCATAACCTTTCCTGTATCGAAGGATGTTGCTGTCATTACGCCCGTTCACAGAGGTGAAGCCTCGCTTCTGCCAGGTACCGTCAAAAGCGGCTGCTATATCACGACAAATCATCATTTAGGCTACGAACTTCATCAGCTGCCTGTCTAAGTGAACATTCACTTACCTCTGTTACAGCAGTAAGCAGTTTTTTATTATATTTTTCAATTCGGCTGTTTGGTGGAGCGATATTCATCACAGCAGAAAATACCCTACCAGAATCTAGGCCTTTGCCGATTGAACGTAGAGCATAAACATATCTTAGATTCAACTCATACATATTTCTAACACATTTGGAGCTTATTACTGAGTCAGTATGTTTACATACATTGCAACAAATATTTACACGATGTACTATTCCACACTTGAAGTCTTCATCTAGGCTTATGTCCAATGCAGTCGGAACTACTACAATATTTACATGCAGTGAAAGATTTTATTAGGCCAGAAATCTGTTGTAAATCTATTATAATATTTACATTGTTTATGTCATAATCACTAAATTTAGGCAACTTTGAATCATTAATCTTCTTAGAACTAGATGATTGTTTAGGCCTAGGCCTATTAGATTCACTTGTACCTGGAGAAGCACTTAGTCCTAGTTCACTTGAATTTTTACGAAATTGGTTGCCTCTGTAAGACTGTTTATTGAACCTTTTCACTCTAGGCATGGCTAATACACAATAATATCACTTATTTATATAATAAATACACACTAAGAGTCCAAAGTTTTTATCACTGGCACCACACAAAATAGAATTACACTGACAAACACTGTTAGTAAACATAAACAATAACAATAATATCAATAGTGTAGGTTAGGTAAGTTACAGATGACTTACATCCTTCAAATGCATCTAAAGCAAGCAGTGCTACCAACCTAAAGGGGAAAAACTTAATAATCATACAATTGGAGCAAGTAATATGTATATAATACATTCTGACACTAACAATCCATAGCGCGCCATGTTGTCAGCTGAAAAAAGCGTGCATACATTTCTTAAAACACATTTTACACATATTTCTAAACCTCTCAGATATAGAGTGTTATATATTTTTGAAAAGGGCATAAAACATAGTATTTTTTATGATATGTTTCAAAAAATCGATATTTTGGTGCCAAAAAGGTACATGCTCCCCTTAAACACATAAATCTTAGGTTTTTTTAGCTTACTAAATATACAACAATTATTCTTAAAGTAATCTTTACACTTTTATCAGATATGTATATGTCATGGACGATGTGTTAAAAATGATGGTGGTAAACTGATTGTTTCTGTAAACATAGAGTACTGAAAGGATTTAAACACATAAATCTTAAGTTCTTTTTTAGCTTACTAAATATACAACAATTATTCTTAAAGGTAATCTTTACACTTTTATCAGATATGTATACGTCATGGACGATGTGTTAGAAATGACTGTAAACTGATGTTTCTGTACACTTAGAGTACTGAAAGGATTTAAAAATACAAATCTCAAGTCCGTTTTTTAGCTCACAAAATATAAGAAAGTTATTTATTGGTCAAAATAATCTTCCTCATTGAAAAACCCTGTTAATAGTAAACACGTTATAAACTAAATAGAAACTGTTTCAATGTACACTGATATGTAAATAGCAATTATATATTTCCTTAGGGGATGCAAAATACTAATTGTATTAAGTTAATTTAAAATACAATTATTTGAAAAATTAGTGTGAAGTAAAGATTAATTATATTTTAATTAAATTTTTAAATATTTTACTGTGATTTGTTTGAAATTATTTAAATCCTGCATTATTAACCTGTATAGGACTGATAAAATGAAAACTATAACTATTTTCATAACAATCCTGCAATGTTCAAACCACTACCCTAACACTTATAGAGTTGTCGCACTAGCTTAATTAACTTTCCATATTTATTGTATAGTTGACATTAATTACTAACCTGAACTTTAAGGAATTATAATTTTATTTTTACTGCGCAAGTTTACCGCAGAGATATTTTTATTATTTTAATGTAAAAAAGATAAACTGTGTTTCATATTCAAACATAAATAAGGTATTTTGCTCAGTATCGCTATAAACATATTAGAGAAGTTTAAAATAATGAGCTGTTATAATACTCGATTTCGTGCTTAAAGAGGCCTTTGACCATATCTGCAAAGGACGTAAAGTCTTTCACTAAATACCTTCTTTGTTTGTATTAAGAAATCACTTCCAATAAGTTATTTTCTTTCGAATATTTAAATCGAGTGTTCTACAATACGGTATACTATTGAAGTTACATCAACATTTAATTAAAATATGAAAAATATAATTATTGAAATTTTCAAATTTTCAACTAGCACCCGTTTATATTAAGATTATTGTAAGTGAATAGCGCGTCCGATTCGGTACTCAAACTCTGACCCTTTACGTGGTATATCCGAGTCGGTAAACACATACTACCAAGACAGTGGAATAGTCTACCAGGCACATTCTAGTAATATTTCATCAGCGTGTGCCCAATAGATGAGAAGTTGCAGGTATTGTAATACTGTCCTGAACAGAATATTTAAAACTATTTAATGCGTAAGTTTTTAATTTATGAATGCCATAATGGTGTCCAAAAAGAGAGTGAGTGATTAAACTCTCGACAGGAGAGAGTTCTAGTGTACGATTCAGTAACTATTTCATAAAGATAAACGTCATAGAATATTTTCTCTTTTAAAAACTACCCTACACTGCTTTTTTATATGTAATTTAAACAGTGTAACATGATATAGTAGATCACTGATATTATTATTCAGCTATCATACACTTATTTTACTTAAATTTTAATATTTATCCATGAAAATACGTCAGAAAGAAGGCGGTTTGACGTAAGTAAGAAAATATTTCTCTTGTATAAGTATTGGTTTTTTCATCAAATATTAAAAAACAGGTACAATTTTACCATGCTTCAAAGTCTCGTTTATCTTATAATACAAACGATTCTCTCTGTATTCTTTGTGTACAGAGCGGATTGTAAATAGCCTAAAACACAACATTTGCAGTTTTTAACAAAGCTATGACAACCTTAATAAGTCTAGAAATCAAATCAACGAAATAATTAGCGTATTTTATTAATGTAATGAAAATAACTAAAACCCTTTAAATTAAAACTTTTTATTACATACACGTGTTTCGGTTTTTAACCATCTTCAGTGTACATTAACCTCTAAATAAATAAATAAATAATAAACAATGAGATATACACATGTGGACCTTTTAAACATATGTTAAATTTAAATGACACAGTTGTAATTTTCTTATTAGTAATCTGTATTTAATATTTTAATTTTTTCAAAAATTGGATTTGTCTTATTTTTCAGATTACTATTTAAAATGTTATGAGGATCTTTATTATAATTTAGATAAATGTGTAATTCTTCTTTTGTGTTTAACTTCTCTCCTTTCCTTTCGATATCTAAAATTTCCATGTTCTTTTCAATATTTGTGTAGTTATGGTCAGTCTCCAATAGGTGTTCAGCAAAATTTGATTTTATTGTAGACATGTTATTTGTTATTTAAAGCTTGTATGTGTTCTTTAAACCTTTTATTAAAATTTCTTCCAGTTTGCCCAATATAATAGCTTTCACAGTCACTACAGTTAATTTTGTATACTCCAGATTGTTTGTATAATTCCTGTTTGTCATCATTTTGGTTGACTTTGTTTTCAATAAGTTTAAATGTATTATTTCTTGTTTGGTGACTGAATGGAGAATTTTGAATTTTGAAAGGTTTTTCGAACAGCTTTGTTTAATTTAGTATTGAATGGTACACATATATATTTTTGAATTTCTGTAGTATTATGATTAGGTAGTATTTTGTTGGTTTTATTAATTTTTCTTGTTTTCTTCTTAATCGTTTTGTCTACAATTTGGGGTTGATATTTAATTTAAAGGGTTTTAGTTATTTTCATTACATTAATATAAATAGATAACCCTATAAGTGGAGTTAATAACATAGCGTATTTTAATATTTTTATTTAGTACTAGTGTTGTCACTAAATATTCCGGTGTTCTGTCACTAAAAATAGGATGTGTAAACTGCTTTGTTAAAGAGAGATCGAAAAGCAGATGCTGTGAATTCTAAGAAAATGTTAAAAGTAACTCATCTGTAAGTTCTGGTCCCTGTCCTGGCCATAATGTATCCTGGAGGAGTTTCCCGGCCGTACTCGAAATAGAATAATTTTCATCATAAACTGAGCTAAAGAAAAATTACTGAACAAAATGTTGTATCTTTTCGTTTCTAAGGATATACATAATTTTATAAATTGTACTGTTGAGTAAGTTTCAAATGTTTTCCTTCTTTTCTTTTAATCTTGAAACGTGCAGACTTGTATTTTTTTTGCCACGTCTCTTACCGAAAAACAACAAAATTCCCGTACAACAAAGTCGTACATTCTCTAGTAACAAATACATCAATAAACATATTTATATCATGCTTGTTTCGAAATCCAACCCACAGGCACGTTTGACATGACATTTTACTATACAGCTGCATCTACAAAACCTACATAACATCATATCAGATTCAAGTAGTCTGCCATACAATGCACTTTTAAATGTCCCCCAAGAGTTATTCCTAACGTTACTTCACAAATTACTGGTAACATTTTTGAAGGAAACAGGATTATTCCGGACATATTCCATCGTTCAGTGATACAATACATTCAATCTACATACATTCAATCTTCAATCTGATATCTTAAGAAAAATGACAAAATCTATTCATAACTACAACCTAGGTTAAAGTAAACAAAAATAACATGCCAAAGCGTTGACACGCATAAGTCTGGAACTGCAATAGCATTTTTTGTGTCTATTCCATGCACCATTATTCTAAAACATGCACTTAATACAAACTAAATACTAATTATTACCACAGAATACATAAAAACAACTATGAAATATTATAAACATTTAACACAGGATTTCCAATATTTATTTATAAACTGTATATAACGTTTCTGAAACTTATAGATTTATAGTACAGCGAACATAATTCAGGTTAAACTTTTATAGAGCAAATAACTTTCCATCCATCTCAGAAGAATAAAAAATATATTTACTTTATGTTTATACGGATGTTATGACCTTAATAAGTCTATCATCTAAAAAATATTTGTAAGTTAACTCACATTTAGGCTAAGTATTTATAGTTTTCACTTTTATGCAAGTTAAAAATATGTAAAAGTACGGCTAGTTATATAATGAAGAAGGTGTTGTAACTACTGTTGTCGCCGAACATTTAACAACTATGAGTTTGCTCATTTTTAATATTACGTGTTAGTGAGATGATACTTGTATGGGACTTCTACAAACCTAGAATTCCAGAACCTGGAATGTCTGGTGTAAAAAGATTCTGGCTCTGGTTTAAAAAATAATTTGCCGAGGTGTCTCGCTTAAGAAGATATACAGGCATACATAATTAGGCCGAGAAGCCTATTTAAATAAAACACGTTTTCTTTCGAACTTTATAATGAATTCCCGACCTTGAAAAACTCCTGAATTACATAAGTGCCTCACCATTCAAGTGACTAAATTTGGTGAAATTTATCTAGCCCCTAGAGGTGTGGACGTAAGAAGGGAAAGCCAGCTATGAGCCAGCCTCTCAAATCAAAGAAGATAAGGGGTGGCACACCCTTATGTCTTGGCTGACAAGAACCATTGACTCTTTGGGAATGAACACTACATACTCCAAAAGTCATCTCCTGCAGTAGACCAGACCTATCTAATTACCCTAGCGCCCCAGAATTTAGAAATTTGCAGTTAGTGATGTGCCGCTCCTGGACATCTATAATGTTGCCCAGATTGGTTTTCCTGTACCCAGTGTGGGTTCAACCGGAAGGTACAAACCAACCAGAAGTGAACCCTCTGGGTAAAGTAAATGTATACATAATATTACTGTATTAGATCTAGCAGATACATTAAATGACTCCTTTATAATTTTTCAGAGGAAATGAGTAAACACCTTCACAGAAATTAAACAACAGTTTCTTTGAAAAACAAGATCATAGGAACACAATTTATTTTACGCTTTCTAAATATACATGCTTAAAAATGCTGTAAATTTCAGATAGTTTTGATACAAAATTCCATTTAGTTTAAGAGAGACGTCGTAACATACATATTCAGTTGTTGTAGCCTTCAAGCAATAATCTTATTAGCCTTCAGCTTAAACGGAACAGGTCTTAAATCTATTAGTTTAAGCCATAGATACCTACAAATTCAAGTATCCAAACCGTTATAATTCTTGAACTAGAAAGATATTGAAGAAATTTAACAAAAATTAAAATTCGGCAACGATTTCTAAGTTTTATTGATACTCCTATTTGAAATCAAATACTAAGGAATAAATTTTTTATGAATGATTATAATTCAGACTAGGTGAAGATTATTGTTAGTTTGCCAATACAACGTACGCGAACAAGCACTCGAACTCGGGCCCTTGAGTTGATAAGCTGATACAGAATTACTCAGCTACGGTAGAAGGTGTCTATGAGGCACATTCTGGTAATTCTTCCTTCAGCACGTGCCGACTAGATGTGCAAGTACACCTTTTGCATTAATATGCTATAATTAATATTGTGATTTTGCATTGATACTGCCTATATAATACAGATTTCTTGTCATAAAAAATAAATTATAATGTAGTTCAAGCGAAAAGTTTAAGTATTTGAAAAGAGCAATGGAGTCCAGTATGGAATTACTAACTGGATGGAATGATTTTTGTTTCGTGTAGAAACAATAATATTAAACAATATGGGCTAACGTATTGTTTGTTTGCTAAACTGTTTATAGTTATATGAATTGTTACATTAAGGCATCTAAAAATAATTAGTATTAGTTTTTTTTATAATAGTCAGTTTATATACACAACTTTGAACTCACTGTTAATATTTAGCAAACTACAAAATACCGGAATAATGGCTGTTAGTCATAGGTAAAAAAATGGTTTTCTTAAGCAATTATATGTTCGTATCAACTGTGTGAACCAGGTCCAAAATTCATAACTTAATTCAATATCTTTAGAAGAAAACATAAAGCCGATTAGAAATATTCGTTTTGGGTACAGAAATATATAAAACTACCCAAAACGCAAATTTAATAGAAAACGGACCATTGCTTTACAGAGAACGTACCAGTGGGATTTATTTCATATAGTAATCATCCTAATGCAAGATATCCAAAGCACGAAAAAATCAACAATCATTAAATATCTGTTTATTTTTAATCATTTAATTATATTTTAATATTATTTAATCCTGACCATTTACTCATGCACTGTTGTAGTAATATAGTTTGTGATTAATTGTCCATGAAACTAAGATGCAAACTACGTTTTTTGTATAACAAGAGATAGTAACATCAGAAACTATGATCTATAAACAACTCACTGTAGATCCTGGTCCTGGTCCTCTCTCTGAACCTCCCATCGTGTTCATTGTTTGGTGTTTCTCCGAGGTGCTGCGATTATTATTTGAGTGACTTTTGAATATAATACTGAAAAATACAAAACATTAATATTGAACCTTTCTTTTCCTGTTTCCATAGATATAATTTAATTTCGGTCAGTCCATAATAAATAATTTAATTATATAATTTACGAGACTAACAGAATAAATACATTCCTAATTTAGCCTAGTTTTTATTAGAGAATAAATTTATTAGCTTGCAATGCACTCCAAAATCGTCACAAGTTTCTTCATTATTATTTTTTTTGCCCATTTTCCAAATAATTAATATTTAAATGTGAAAATAAAAAATTAAACACAGTAATTAATTTTAAAATGTTCGACTCTATTACAATAAATATAAACTACAATAAAACATGTCATAACTTTAAAATATATGTTCCATAATATTATGTATAACAATTTATATTTCTGCATGAAATAGAATTAAAATTGTATTGTAGTACTGAAAAGATACTACAATCACGAGTTTTTTTTTCTACACAACATACTAGTGCTAATGTTTTATTATAATGATAATTTTCGCCAATCACGAAATTACCTGATTGGATACTTCCTTAAAATGAAATGATTTAATATATATTTCGTCGTAGAAACCCAGATCTCAAAATTTGCACAAAAACAAGAATTGATCTCCACATGTGCGTTGCCTGTGTGTGGAGATCGTGCTGCGATCAACAGCATGAGTATTATATTAATTTATAGTATAAGTACAGAAAATGTTTATTATAAATATTTAATAATCTAATGTATATATACTAGTAATATAAGAAAAAAGAAAAAGCAAATACAAATAATAATAACAGAAATGGTTGTGTGATGATGAATGATTTGTAAAGAGTAGGAAAATATGAACTTAATTTACCCCAAAGAAAAAGAATTATCGATAACAGTTTATTAGGAGACTTGGTACCTCTCACACACTTATACACTCACGTCACGCCACACAAACAACATAATCTCTCTCTCTCTCTCTCTCTCTCTCTCTCTCTCTCACTCTCTCTCTCTCTCTCTCTCTCTCTCTCTCTCTCTCTCTCTCTCTCCCCCTTCCTGTCACAAAATTTACTACTACAAAAAAAAACTCTCCCTCAACACACAATCCTACAAAGTTACAAAATCATAACACTATCATAAGCCAACCCACTGTCAATTATCCTGATGAATATAGGATCAAAAATTAAGTTAATGTACATAGTTATAAAATATTCTTATTCACCTTTAGTAACCAAAAAGTAACATTCTTTTAATAAGTGTTGGGTTTGTAAACACTTGGTACAAAAGGGGGTCACTGCGCCCTATCTTCCACCATGTTAACATATGCCCCTGTTTCTCAGGAACTTATAAAGATATCATGCTTCTGTTTTTTTATTCTGAAAATACATTCTTTTTTACACATGTGGAAACTCAGAAATAAATATTTTAATGTTTAAAAAATTGTTATGTAAAAGCAAACACACTTGTTTTGAATTTGGAAAATATTGGTTAAATTATTTTTTCAATAAAACATTTTTTAATATTTTTTATATATATTACATAAAGTTTCCAGCTATTTAGGTAGATCTCATAAGTATGTAAAAAAATTTCAAGTAGATACCTTTAGTAGTTTCTGAGATAATGGGACATTTGTACTAAAAAGTCTTACTTTCGGAAAACGGAAAAATAACTGTTGTAACAGGCAAAAATAATTATTTATCCTACCTCTAACACATTCCTGATGCATATGAAGGTGATTCCCCCTCTTCTTCCTCAAATGTACCCTCTATTTTTCTCATTAGGAGACTCTGGTGTTGTCTTGCCTTTTATTCAAGATCCTTGCTTGCCTTTTCCGCCTTCTTTTCTCGCCGTTGTTCAAGTCGTTTCATTGCCTCAACTAAATGTTTGCCTGATTTTAGGCCACATCTTTCAATAAACCTGCAGGTACTTATATTTCCTTAATTAAAATTACAAACCGCTATAAATACTCCAAACTTGAGGGTGGTTAACCCAACAAATACGGTTTTCGGAATGTAATTCCATATGACATTGTTGAAAGGTTCGTTTGGATTCTGGGTTTTTCATTTTGTAAATTTTTCTAATAAACTTGTAGCACTTAGATCTTTGAACACGGGTTTAATGAATTCCATTATATCAGAAGGTAAGTGGAAGTATTTTGTGTGATCGTACTTTTCTTTGTTTTTCATTGCCACTCGGTATTTACACCATGTTCCTTCGTCGCTCGGACATAAGCCATGCTGGGGGTTTTCTTTAGAGGATAAAATGTAGAAATATTCTGCAGAACAGTCTTATCAACAATAAGTTATTAGCAACTACGGTTTACTTTTCACTTCCAGAAAACCTAACCTCGAACTTTAGTTATCACCAAATTCTCCTTGTCTACTAGTTTTGCTAACACATCACTTAATTTTCCTAGTATATAAATTGTTTATTTGTATACAACCATATTATTAGTCTGAGCGTTAGACGAATTTTACAACCCACACGATTGTCGAGAACGGATACATCTGTGAACATGAAATTTGGAAACCTAATTCCAAATTTAACCAATCACAAAATTCATCTCATCCCCTAATTTGGAAGCGAGCAACTATAAAGCCTGGGGTGAGTTGTAATATGGTAAATCAAATATAGAAAAACCGGGATTGAGATTTTGTATCTAAGTAAAGTTACCTTTTAATTATAATTTACCTTTTAATTCGATATTCTCGGGAATACACAACTATCCCAAATACATTATGCATAGTAATATTACGTTTACAAAAATAATCACATTTATTATTTACGTAAATGTTGAAATAGATATCGAAAAATAAAAAAAACTTAATTGTTGATTTTAACAGGTAAAATTTTTAAAATTAAAAGCATTTTCCACGCCTTTTATAATTAAAAGTTCTTGTCTTAAAATATAAATCTCGCAATTGACTTTAAATTGGGCAAAATATGGATACGTTTCCAAGAAGTAATTAGTAGCGATTTCATTTTGTTCCTGCAACTTGATATGCCCAAAGAGGCTCTTAATGTTTCGTCTCTAAGTTTCGCGTCAACCTCTTTATGAGAGACTTCGTAATACATGCTGTTTGTTAAATAATTTAGCAACATTGTAAATAGTAATCTGACATTACGTGAGTATTAACAAAATTAATAACTAAAAGATGAGCACAGTTACAATAATTGATAATATTTTTATTTGTTTTAACCTTAACTAATAGGGACAAAGATACTCTCAGGTATATTTCATATTTATTAAAAAAAAAGACTTTTCGAAAGCTAAATAACTTTTTTTTATTTTACATTCATTTTCGAAACTAAATGGTTAATAACTACAATATATGTCACAAAATTATGAAATTAAATTGTTTGTACACCTATATAAACCGATAGGGCGAAATTTAATTTCATTCGGAATGTCTGTAAAGGTTTACTACAGAGCTCTGGTGATAATTTCAATTACTAATTGGCTAACTCAACAATTAAAGACCATATATCTCCTCAAATACGTATAATTTCTTTATATTTTATTGAGTGTAAACAATTAAATGTAATCAAGTTATGAACGTTATTCCTAAGTCAACAAGCATTGACTAATTTCAAATTAATTTCAATATTGCACCAATATAAAATTCCTTAGTGATATATCTAAGACATATTTAAGTAAATAATTTTCCAAGTAATCCTTACACTTTTTATCAGATATATATTAAGTGACAAAATATCATTTGGACATTATATGGAAAATGAATGTAAACTGATTCTTTCTATACACTTAGAGTACTGAAAAGGTTTAAAACCATAATTATCATGTTCTTTTTTTAGCTCCCGAAATATACGATTAGTTCAAGGATTAAAATCTTTGTCATAAATATCTCATGCTCTCTTTTTAGCTCAATAAATATACGAAAATTATTTGTTGCTCAATAATCATCCTCATTGTAAAAAATCATGTTCATTTATGAACTTTATTCCTAAGTCGATCAGCATTAATTAATTTCTAATTATTTCCAGTATTTCACCACTTTAAAATTCTTGATTGATATCTCTAAGACATTTAAGTAAATAATTTTACAAGTATTGTTGCACTTTTTATCAGATATGTATGAATGGATATAATATCATTTGGACAATATACGTAAAATGAATATAAACTGATTCTTTCTATACACTTAGAGTACTGAAAAGGTTTAAAACCATAAATTATCATGTTCTTTTTTTAGCTCCCGAAATATACGATTAGTTCAATAATCTTCCTAATTGTAAAAATCTTGATAATGTTAAACGCGTCATAAGTAAATATAGACTGTTTCACTTTTTTATCTATGATTAATAATCCCTAAAACTACGATTTAAACTACTTTGTGTAAGAAGAAATTGAGACAACACTTTTAATTGTAAATAATTAAAGTAATTCATCCGTGAGTCCTTGCCTTGATCCTGGTCTTCACCAATTTACTACTGGTGTAATTAATTTTCCACGACTTGCGTGTCGAACGACTTTAAAAATTCAATTGAACTAAAAAAAGAGTCTTGGTCCTTATCAAGCTTTTGGATATCGCACTTGTTTCTGATCGTTCCTTTCCAAACTAACGTGGTGTAAGTTCAACAACTTTTGTAAACACTTATTAATTTATTGAAATATTAAAATACCTGTAACGAGTTGTTTCTATGAAAATTAAAACAAAACATATATATGTATACTGCTGTGTTTGTTTCACCTGTTTATTTTCATTTTGGTTTTCACTTTCACGTGCTTGTGTAAATTACTACACTAACATTAATCCGATTCTTTTTATCTGACCCATACCAATACATAATATAGAGAGAAACAAGTATTATTACTTATCTTACAATATCATGCATATCACAAATTATTATTCTTTAGGTACAATATCCAGGGACACTATTACATATTTCTTGTTATTGCTAATTAGTATATCTGTAACTTAAATAACCTGCGTAGATTTGTTTAAAGTTTTCGCTTTGGTGAATCTAACTCAAGTGGTCAACATTACAGTACATATAATCCCATAATATATAATTCCATAGTGGATATAAAATTATATTTTGATAATTTATTAAATAAACAATCTATTATTTCAAAAATTTGTTAAGTAGGTGAAGATTAAATATATTCAAATATTATTTTGTAATTTGTTTGTTATTATTAAATCTTGTATGGCACTGATAAAACTAATACTACAACTATTTTCATAACCGGGTTGCAATGTTCCCACCACTACCCTAATAATAGTATAATTGTTGCACTGGGTTAATTAACTTTCCATACTTAGATAGTAGACATTGATTACTCACCTGTACTTGAACTATTTATAGTTGTATTTTGATCATGCAAATTACGGCAGACAAACTTTTATTGTTTGAATGTAAAAAGATAAACTATGATTCATATTCAAATATAGATAAGGTATTGATCAGTATAACTTTAAACATATTAGCGAAGTTTAAAATAATGAGCTGTTATATAGTCTATTTCGTGCTTAATGAGTCCTTTGACCTGCATAAAGGACGTAAAGGCTTTCACCCAATCTATTCTCCCTTTTTATAGAGAAACCACTTCCACTAAGACAAAGCTTTGAGATATTTTGTATTTACAATACTCGACCAATCTTGATTCTCAGATGCATGACTGAAATATATTTAAAAATGTAATGATATTTTCCAAAATTAAGTTAGAGTTATATATTTAAAGTAGCATCATATATCTATTACAAATTAGTAGCTCTCATTTTAAATGAATGAATGTGCGATTTTTCTTTTACAGGAAAAGTAAGAAGAATTAGGTCTTATCTCACATCTAATTCTTGACCCTAAAATAAAAATACAAAATTTTATGTCAATACTATATACTCATACTAAATGCAATGAAAAATATACAGTTCATTCATTTTGACTCTAAGGTACTTTAATGACAATATTACAAGAGCTTCTTCCGGTATCTCATCTTAATCACTAGTGTATGGAGTGATATATGTGTGTAAAATTGTATAACGTTATACAAAGTAAAAATTTTTCCCGTTTTTTCTTATATCGATGAAACTTGAAAATCGCTCTGGGAAAACTGCTTTAACTGCATTAGTTTATTTCTGATTTTTTGCCTGTATGTATAAACCATCGAATTATTTGTTACTAAATTATCTACTATAACAATTTCGATTCATATAAAGTTTGATATTTTTCAACTCTACAAGTACTGCTATCTCACTGCACGTTGATAAGTCATCGTTTTCCGCAAATGATGTAACGTCTATAATTTATAATATTTTCCAATATAGTTTAAATAGGCGAATAAAAAACTATAAAAACGGTAATGGGTATTAATTTATACCCATTCTTGTCTTTAATTTGTTTGTTGTAAAACTCAATTGTTGAAGTAAACTATAAACTTTCCTACCCTTTTAGGAATTTTTAGTGTAAAAAAATTGTTTTATTTCCAAAAAGTATTAATATTAAAAGTTGTGTATTTTTAATAACTTTGACTTTACGTTGACTATTTTGGATTTTTAATTTAGTGTATTTGGTAAAGTGGTATGCTGCGCTAATGTGAACTAAAGTAAATAAATTTTTTATTGTTTTAACATTAATGGAATAGTAGTAGATTGCAATTCCTACCCTATAGTTTTTTGTTGAAATACTATACATAATATACTAAATTTCATTAATTTAAATTTACTTTACAATACCAATCGTAATGAAACTTTAAGTTATAGTTAAAATCATTCTCTCGAAATAAGTTTAAATTTGTGTCTTCATAAAATATGAGCCTTTGTATATTAATTTAACTGATTGAAGTTCATTTAAATCTCACAGACATCCTCTAGAGAAAATCACAGAATAAATAAGTTTTAAAGAAGTGAGTACAACCATGTGACTTATGTAGCCTAAATATCCCAACACATAGGTGAATTAACGTGTAGACTCCTGCTTTTCAAATACTGCAATAAAGAAAGCCCCTAAGGACAAAAATAAGAATATATCGAGTACGATATCTCAGGAATGATTACAAATGTAGATTTTAAATACTACATAAAACTATATTTTAACATAGACAAGTTTCTTTGTCAATCTATGGGAGTTGACCAAGCGTCATGGAAACCGATCACTCAGTAGGATGTCCCAACTTCTCTTTTGCCTGCGGGGAGGATGTAAGTTTCTTTTCTGTATGGCTGTTTGGCTGGTCTGTCCGCAGGAGTCGTTTGGAGTATAGTTTAGTTCAAGGAAGTCTAGGCTACTATAATTCCTATATTATTTTTTATATACATGATTAACATTTCTAAATTGGATATTCATGGGAATTTATTTCTTTTTTGGAAATGAGACTCTTATTATTATCAATGTTATATCTTGACAGGACGGATGGACCAGAATGTTTTTTCACTTAGGTTTCGTAAACTAAATTTATGCCTATTTCTATTATATAAAATAAAGTTACTTACACGATTTAATTATTCATCGTTCTACAAATCACTATATCAGTCACTTTCCTGTAATAAAACTGAGAAAGAGTTATCATTCTAATATTTGGATGTTTTCTTTACTTTCCGAATAAAATTAATAGATCGTATTACTGAAAAACTAAGTCTATATGGCAATTACATGACACCATGAGTTTTGTTAGTGGCATTCTAGCTTTGGTGGGGTGTTTTTTTACTTACGTCTTAAAACTTTAGCTATTTTTCATACGTATATTCTACATATTGGGTTTGCAAAGAGTAGAATTATTGTTTTAAGAAACTATAATTGTAGCCGTGAAACATTTATTAAAGTCTTATTTATTAGTTTTTACAAACATTTTGGCTAAATTTAGTCTATAATCCAACATTCTCAAAACAAAAGATATAGGAATATATTCGGAATTAAAACTGCACACCAACATAAATCATTGGTGGTAGCAATTAGTTTTATTCTAGGTCATGTTTTATATATATCATAATTTCTCTACTTATATTCGAAATTTAAAGCTAATTAAGTCTTCTTCAAAGAAAGTTTTAAGAAGAAAGTAAACGAATAGTTGATTTTTAACAGCAGTAAGGAGGCCGAGTCACTTATCTCTGTTGACTGGAGTAGAGAAGACATTGAATGACCCAGCTTTTGTGGGCTCCGGAAAATATTCGGCCGAGCCCCGTCCTGTACAAGTGTGGCGGGGCTGGCTAGGCCTAGGCTACGTTAAAACTTTCAGAAAAAAAACTGGTCAGAGTACGGTCCTGCTGACCGGAATGGACCCACTCTTCTCTAAAATAATCATAGAACAATCCATTTACACGGAGTTATTGTCCTGTTTGTTATTTTTTACGCATGATTTCTTTCTCTATAATATTTATAATCAACATAATGTCTTTAATCGTATTTGTTATTCCTTCTGTTTCATTTTACTGAAAATTTTAATAAAATTAATTAACATATAATAAAATAATACTAACCTACATTTTCAGGACAATAACAGCTCTGTAGAGTGTTTTCCCTGTACGTTCCTTAATGTTACAATAATTAGGTAGAAGATTAAAACTAATTATAAATCTATATATTGCTTTATATTTATTGTTTCTTTTAATTTTGATGCATGGATTTATTCTTTTGTAATATACGATTTTTAATATTATTTATTAAGTTTTTCTTTCTTAACTATAAGAATTATTACATCATGAGATTTTATTTTTCTTCATTAGTACAATATATTTAATGCTGTATGATCAGTAATATATTTTGTGAAGATATATGCTATTTTTTTATTTGGCTTCAGAAGCAGCATTATAATATTTTGGATATTTCAAACACATCAGTTAGTTGTAAGTTTTGGAAGAGTCTTCTAGGTTATTGATTTGTAATCCTATGTCAAACTGCTTACGTACAAATTTCCTAACCTCAACAATACCTGAACTGATATATCTCTATGCTAGTTGTTGACAAAAAGGAAATCCACTATATTTCCCAACTGAGTTTGTATTCCTGTGGATGAATATGGTAGGGAGTTTCGAGGAAGCAGTTTTCGCTATGGATGGTTGACTACAACTCCCTTATTATTTTATCACCTTGATTATGCATCGCTACGGACAACGGCTGAAGGAGATTGGATAAATCCTTATTCTTAATCCGATAATTTCATATAGGAGCCACATCATCTTACTACAAAGAGAAGGACCATACAAGGCCCTTCGTCTCAGGATAAGAGCTGGTGGTCAGTGTAGTCCTATTCCCTACATATCAACTATGAAATTCGTTGTACCAGGGATTTTAGTTCTGTGATAGACCTCGCATAAGCTGTAACCTACTAAAAAAACAACAAATTTTATCGATTACTTATTTTTATTTAGATTTTTTACATACAGCATTTTGAACCCTGCAATTAACCAGCTCATTATGAGCTCAGGCATCCATGGCGATTGCATTAGTATCATCTTGAGGACTTTAAAGAAGGAACATTTCCTTGCAAATATCTAGTTAACCTTAAGGATTTAAACCTTTAGTTGTTATTCCTTCTACATCTACAATACGTACGATGATTTTATTTCTTATTTACTTTGGAATATTAAAATCAACTATTCAAAAATACAAAATAATATTTTAGTTAAATAAAAAATTATTATAAGTATAAAAATATAATTAGCATACAAATACGTAACTAGTTAACTTATAAACACACTTGACTTAGAATAATGAAATCTTCTTTTATATATAGTGCTCGTACATATTAAGATTATTGTTAGTGAATAGCGCATCCGAGTCTGAACAACACAAACTCTGACATATCACGTGATGTAGCTGAGACAGTAAACACATACCTACCAAGACAGTTGAAGATGTCTGCTGAGCATATTATGGTAACATTGCTAACACATGTTAACATATATGTAATATTGCTTATTGGTTTTTGATATCAGTCTGTAAAATATAATTATGTTAAAAGCAAATGCTTTTGACACTATTGCAAGTATTAGTTAGCAACCTTGAAATTTAATTCGCTTAGTAAAGAAAATCATTGATGGAGGTATTTCTTTATTTAATATCCAAGAGAAATATGTAAAATTTCTACGGGAGGGAATATACACGTATCTATACTCTGAGCAGTTGTTTGTCTTATAGTTTCACGTTGCAGTCCTAAGACACCTTCAGTGTAATTTTACTACATTTCAAACTTAATTTAAAGGCTTATGTATATGGAGCTAAACTCAACATACACAGCCCTTCCCACTACATATGCGTTATGGAAGACTAGGTCCACCGTGCTTTTGGGTCGTGTCAGACAACATCGTAGTGCTCTCAGTTGTGTACCTGATGAGACATGAGGATATGGGTTGCGTTATGAAAGTAATGATCATATTCAGGAAAAACTGATTTAATCATCCAAATGGTACAAATGGACAAAATACTACAACATAGCCTCCTCCTGCAATAAACCTGCGTAGACAATCACTTGGAAAGCACCCTGGAAATCCTCGATTGGAATGCCTCTCAGGAGCATTATAACTTCAGCTTGGATGTTCTCCACCGACTCCAATTCCTTTCATCTCAGCTCTTTCTTCACTCGGTGGTAAAAAAATATCATACGGACCTATAAGGTTGTAAGAAGTTTGGGGCAGCACGGGATTCTTGTTCTGGGTAGGGTAGATGGTAACGACGAAGGCCGTGTGGCTGTGGGCATTTTTGTAGTGGAGCTTGAAGATGACTTTAATATCAGGCCGGTCACGGGCGATCTGGCGTTCAGTCTCGAGCGCCTCCAGATAAAAGACTGCGTTGACAGTTTTTCCTGGAGGTACAAACTCAAAATTGACGATTCCTCGAACTTCAAACAAGACTATCAGCATTATTTTGATACAAGACCTGCTCATGTGCAGTTTTTGGGGTTCGGGATAGTATTGTGTGAGCCACTGGGAGCTCTGCCTTTTGTATTGAAGTATGTACTGATGCTGTTGTATAACTCACATTTATATCTTAAATGTGTGCTGGGGTGTTTAAGCTGACGCGTTAATCTCCAAAACTACTTATTCTAATTCTTGATGAAATATAAATTAAATTATTATAAGTTACGGAGAGAAATTGTAATGTTTGTGTGTTTATAATTTTATTTTTGGAACTAATTAGGCATTAAAAATACTGTAAAATTTTATTTCGTCCGTTATTACCTGTTTTATTGTAAAAGAGAGCTCTGGCGTGAATTTTAATAACTAATATAATGAGTTAAAACTTCTAGAACATAGTATGTCACAATTTTTTGGCACCAAGATTTTAATTATTGAATTATACCAATAAAAAAATGTGTTATTGTTTTTATATGATAAATAAAAATCATTGACTAATTTCAACTCATTACGAAAATTTTCCGTACTAGAAATATTGCTGGAAAAAACGAATAAGAAAATGTTTCTCATTACCAGCTATATATATTTTTTTGATAAAAATACGTGAAAACTTCTCATATATGTTTCGGTACTAAATAATGTAAACTGATTCTCCCTGTGCTCTTTGGGTACTGAGAGGATTAAACACAGCACAAATTAGTGTCTTTTATTTAAAACATAACAATAAATTGAACTATGTACTTCTGTTAGCACTAAATATGAACTACCTGTATTCTGGTGCTTTGTGTTGTGAATAATACTCGCTAAAACTAGGATGTAAACTGCTTTGGGTAACGAGAAATAGTAAAAACTATGAATTATATTGAATTAAAGTATCATCCTTGTAAGTCCTGGTGCTGGTTCTGCTTATGGCCATCACATCGTGTTCCTGGTGCTACTTCCGTGACTAACTGAATTGAGCGAAGTTTGAAAAATGCAGCGACATAACACTTTATAATTATTTAAAAAAATAAAATATAAATTTTACGTTGTTTCCATGGATATAAAATAATATTTTATGTAAACTGCTCCTTACTTTTCACCTGTCCTATATATTTATAACGTCACGACTACTACTACCGCTAAAAAGAACGCTTGTTGTCTGATTACAACCAACACATATATTTAAGGACACAAACGTGTGAATAAAACATAATTATAAAGGTTTTAATAAGTTTGTTCCCTGTCTCAAGTTTTGATGTATATGCTATATTAGTATTGTTTAAAATCAATCCAGAGACCATATTTGACATATGTTATATTATTCCTAATTAGTCTAAAATTATGTAATTCTCATCTTTCTGAAAAATATTATAACAAATGACATAAGTATAATACATAAATAATCATATATAATATTCATTATAAAAACAAAATTTATACAGATTTTTTTATTTTTAAATGATTGACACCACAATCACGCAAAACTTACTGAAGATATTTGCACAAAATTTGATATGTTCAATACTTAGATATACTTAGAATATTTAAGTATATTATTATCTTAAAATACACAAAAAATACTGATTTAATTAATTTTGCAAGTTTATTTTACTGTATAAATAGTTAATATCACCTGATCGTGTTACAGAGCCCAATCATTCCAGTATTTTGTATGTCTATGTATAAATATCAGTTGTTAGTAGAATGAAAACGGTAATGTAAAGTACGATATAGGTTTACATACATGGAGCAAATAAGGCATTAAACTATTTTGTATATTCTCTTATCTGATGATGTCCATAACGTATAGCTTATTGGCCATATCCCAAAACGTAATAAATTAGGTGTTAGAGAAGGCTCACTAATAAATATAATATCACAGATTAGAACTAAGGCACCAGAGATATTATTATTTACTTATTAGTCATTTTCAGGTAACAAAGGCACATTGTGGGAGAATCCTATTCACTATTTTATTATCATACCCTGGTAATGATTTCCTTACAAAGCCTTAAAGCAGTAGAAGCTCGTGAATGAGTATTATATTTTTAAGTATTTGTTATGCGAGTTTTATAAATTTCAAACACAATCGTTTTTTTATATAAATAAATAAATAAAATAAATACATATATAAAAATTCCTTTTATTTAGTGCGTCTCTCAGTACAAACTGCTTTACAGAGCAACTCAAGTGAAACTTAACACTAAGAACTTATACTAAGGTTGGCTATTATAATTCAATCTATAAATAATCTAGAGCTAAATTAGTGAGGTTAAAATACGCAACAGTCACTTACAACTAGTTAACATAAAATCCTTTAATTTAGATCTAAAACTAGACAGTTTGACTGTGTGCTCTTCAAGCTACCGGGTAGGTCATTGTACAATTTAGGGCCAAAGTAGAAAAAAGCTCCTCCTACCGATTTCCAGCCTCACTCTGGGAAGTGAAGCTGGTTGTCCTGGCGAACTGCTCCGTTACGAGACCTCCTGTCTTTGCACAAGTTTTTCACAGAGATAAAGATGTTCCCTTATGAGAATGTTAGGGGCTTATGGATCATGCAGACTGTAATTATTCTGCATACCCGTTCAGAATACAGCCTACTAGAAAATTTCATAAGTATTGCTGTAAATGTTTTTTTTAGTTATGAAAAAAATTTAGTAATTATTTATATGCCACATGCAATACCTTTATTTATATTTATTAGTAATATGGGCAATTTAAATCGAGAGAATTCATCTTCCGGTGCTAGAATAATGTAAATAACATAAAAATTAAAAACAATTGTACTAAATTAATTTGTGGTATAAGTAATTGGGTATTTACATTTATTGCCTAATATAGCTTTAAATAAGTATTATTTATTTAATGTCTATATTTTTATGTATTTGAAAGATAAGCATATTTCGGTTTTGGTAATTGATATCTTCAATGCCTTTTTATGTTCCTAAGAAATTATTTTGGAAGTTTAATTACTAACTAATACGTGGAAACAAATCCAAAAGTCATTTTTAATACTTGATCTCTTTTGAAAATAGTGTTAAACAAATTTTGCAATAGGACCAAAGCAAAAGATTAACTAGCTTTTCTACAAACGCATCAACAAAATTCATGACTGCAGTACTCTAACCAGTCCTAAGAAAGAAAGAAATCGTAGAAGTATTAATAAACTGTTCAAGTCGTAATCATTTTATCTTATATAAGCATTATTCATGTGCCTTATATGCTATGATTATTAGTCGCTAAAGCTAAGACGTAAATGGTTTGGGTGACGTTGGAAACTGTGATATCTGAACAATAACAGTAACTCATCTGCATGTCCCGATCCTGGCCCTGGTCCTCGTTGCCTGTTTCGTTATAATTACACTCTGCGCTACGATTTCGTGACTTTTGATATAAATTTGTAATATGGAAATTACAACTGAAATCTTTTCTTTGACGTTTCCCTGGACATACATAGCTCTGATATCTATAGTTATATATTTTCACATGTGTTCTAGTTTGTATCTTTTACCTGGGATATTGGTAATTTTACTTCCCTACCCCGTTTTAAAATTTAACGAAATTTATGATATCTAAACAGACATAAGATACACAAAAACAATTAAATAAACCCAATTTTAAACACTTGTTCACTTATTAGATTATGGTGTATGTTTTTAATATTTGACTGCTCATACCCAATTAGCAAGGGATGTTTTTCAATATGGCCGTTTACGCTAATGCTAGTTTTTCTATTAAAAAAAACCTCAACTGGATTTGACAGAGTTTTGCTTTCACTCTACTACGTAGTATACTGGACCATGCACTATAAAATTGCTGTCAAAATTATTACATGCCATAGTACACAAATAAAATTATATTAAAGTCTGACTCTGAATATTTACAGTATATCGTGGAAAAAAATATCCTATATAAGATTTTTCAGTCATAGAAAGAGTATATAATATATATATATATATATATATATATATATATATATATATATATATATATAATAGGTAAAGTGATGGAAAGAGTACATCACTAATTATTACTCTTTAAAGTGCAGTTCATTTCAAGTTTATATAATCCAGAAACACTGACATATATTAAATGCCTAATATTTTATTAAACCTATGTTAAAGTATATGACTATATATTTTAAATATATATACATAAGTATATGACTGTTAAAACGGTACATATTGCTTTTTTACAAGATTAATATAATTATTCTGGCATAAGGACCATTTTGTACACATAAATGTAGAAATCTTGATTTTTAGCAAAATACGAAGGTAAAGTTATAGCCGCTGTGAATACAGTAGTAATTCTTATTGTTAAAAAATTTTTAATGAATAAAATAAGTGCTGATTTTCTCAAAAAAATTACGAATCACAAAGTCCCTATTTATTGTCTTATAGTGTATAAATCACGATGACAAATTGGTTTAATGAAATCATATCATAAAATTGACAGCCATAGGTCGACACTCATTTTCTCTAGAAAAATATAATTTCGTAAAACTCAATAAGAATCAAAATAGCTTCAAAACGAAAAAATTATCGGATATTACAGTTAAAAGTATATTCAGTCACTTTAAGCAAAGTTGGGCTTATCGATCTGTAACAGTGTATGTTATTTTAATGATACAGTTAGGAAGTATTAATTAACACGCTAACAATTAACTAAACTCACGCAGTACCGCTCTTATTAATCAGACGCTTGGAGACCATAATTTACTTTTTCCATCTGACTTATTTACCTACTTATGTGATTTTTGTGTGGATGTCAACCCAAAATTATATCTGAACTCATACAGATGCTTATGTGACTGAAATTATTAGAAACAGTAACAATGTGATAACCAAAAAAAATAATTAAAAATCACATAAGTGTTGTAATTTCGTACCTGTTGTACTGTTACAACCAAGATCATGAAGGCATTAGGTAAAAATTTTGTAGAATATGTTGATCATAGAAAAGTCTAGTTTGAGAAGATTTTCAATTCTTCTAGTTTTATGATGATTGCCATATTTTTGTACGAATGCTGTTTTTTATCAGTTTTTTAAAATTAGTTAAATTTATATTACTCTTAAGCAATTATTAAGACGTAATTCTCTTTAATGATAAAAAATAGTAACCCCGAATTGTAAACTCGTTGTACGTCATACTGTGGCAGGGGTTGAACGTGAGTTGTATTATTTGACTATCTGGAGGACTATCAAAGGCGAGCTGATCACTCCGAGTAACTGCGGCCTGAGCGTGGGCTGAGGTGTACAGCTTTGTCACTCGGGGCCTCTCCATGGACTTCATAGCGGCTGAAACCTGTGGTGAGAGAATCACAATTGTCTGGCATATTGTGAACCGTCTGGATTAGTAAACGCAATGCGTACATCAGACCTTAATATTATGTAAGGGAAGGTCAATGATAAGTCCTAATTTACGTCATACTCAAATTGGTTTTTTAAGGCAAAGGCAACGTTTAGGTTACAAACGTTGTATATAAAAAAAATGTACTCGTCCAAAACTTAAAATTAGGTATTGAGGTTAAAATTGTGCTTTTTGAAAATAACGATGATAAGTTATGTAAGTCAAAGGCATTACAAATATTTCCTAATAATTTATAAAGTTCACCATGACAAATGGTTTGATGAAACTATAACTAAAACAGTTCGTAGTCATTCTTAGGATACTCATATCCGCACTTAAAGAAATCTCAATTAGATATATTCACATAAATAACTGAATTTTACTAATAACTTCAAAGTTTCTTACTTGAGACTAAAAGTAAAATTGGAGAAAACCTGAATCATTATAATCTATAACTTCAAGCGTGTGTACCTGTACACTACACAAACTGTTTTATAAATATTGCAAAAATATTCTGCCGATATCTCTTTCCCTTTTCACCATACCTATCAGTTTATTTATGTATTACATGTTTTTTTTGCTGTATTATCAACTATTTTACTTGTATAAATAATGAAGGCGGAGGGAAAATAACTCTTTCCCTGCAGATAAATTAAAACTGTATCTAATGCAGTAGAATTTATCACTTATTAAAAATTATTCTTTTTAATTATTTTGTAAAAATTTATTTAACTTGTTCATCGTATTAACAGTATAAAACATATTTCTTACATGGAACGTCAGGCGTTTTTATAGGGCTCAATTTTAAAAAATTATTGTAATTTGCAAAAAACCCGAAAATATTGTAAACGTTTAGCATTAGAAGATTTATTTTTGCATTTTATTACGTTAGTTCTATCTGGGTATAGTAAACTTTTTTTATTTCTATCAAGTTAATATTGTTCCGTATATTTATATGGAGTGAGTATTTTAATGTTAGCCATTGGGACCAGGAGTCATATTGATACCATACTTAATATTATGAAACTAAGGTAAATTCTCACAGAATCTAAATAATTTATCACCAAACCCTAATGAAGAATAGCTTTAATGTATGGAAGGTCACAAGTGTTATATCTAAAAGTAAATCTGAGGAAATTCTGAGCTAAATCAATATTGTCTGTCAGTGTGTGAATAATTGAATAATTCAAGTTATTAAAGAACTCCCTTACATTCCATTCATTCATTGTTTGGTAATCGGTGCCATACTAATGAAGTCCTCTTAAAATAACAAGTGTGGAAGTCAGAAAGTAAGTATAATACCTAAAAGTAGTAATGGGGCAATGCAAAGCTAATCACGTATTTAGTGTGTCAGCTTTCAGGTAACAAAGGCACATTGTGAGTTGATTCCTATTATAGTTTTATTACTAAATGCTTGTAATACGATTCTTAGAAAGGCCTTCAAAGAATAGAATTTTACAAATAATTAAAATACCTGGAAGTGTGGTTAAGGCTATTTAGACCTACTTTATGACTTGGAATATTTTATAATTAAGTAAAGTTCTATTAACTGTTTTATTACAGAAACTTTGCAAACGAGGTCATTTCTTTCTCAAAAATAGGAGAGAAAGAACTTTATCTAGTACACGGAAACATACTGCTCACTTAACCCTAATGTGGTACATACAAATAAACGATTGTAGGATATACACAATCATAGATTTATCAAGTTTATTTTCAATCTTAGAAATCTATACTATTCAAAACAACATTGAAAAATAACAATTGTATCCTCCATTGGAATGGATTTTAAGAGAAACATAGGAAAAGGTTGACCTATGTATAAAATAATAGTGCTTAACACTATCGAGCAAATTCATATGATTTCTAAATTCAAAAAATGAGACAAATTCTCTGTGCATTGGCTCTACTGCATTACATGTTTAATGTTATCGAGTCGTAATTAAAATGACCTGAAGCATGGACATATTGAGCCTTAAACAAGAATTTTGTTTTCCAATGTACTGTTCATTATATAACAATAATCAATAACAATTGTTGATTTTTGTCAACTATTTACAAAACAGGTCTAATTACAACCACCGTCATCAACTTTTTGAAAGGAGAGAAACAGCCCAAAGCACAAGTTTATCAGCATCTATATGGTTAAACAATCAAATGTAATTTCCTAATATTATAATCTTTACAAAACAAGAATGGAGTCCTAATTATATCTTTAATAATTTATACAATTCTATTTACATTATAATTGAGCTTTAAATACATAAGAGCTTTTTTAGTGGTTGGTCCTACGATTAAATTTGGTAAAACTAGGATGTAAACTGTTTTGGGTAGCAAGACGTAGCAAGATATGAAAGTGTTATTTTTAATAATAAAAGAAACTTATACATGTAGGTCCTGGTCTTGGTCCTGCCTCTCATCATCGCATCCTGTTCGTGGTGGTGGTTCTCCGGCGTACTGCGAGTTGAACTACTTTAAAATAAGAAAACTGAACTATGCAACAAAATTTAAATATCTGAAATATTTTTCCTCCTTGTTTCCATTGGAAATCTACAATTTTAATAAGCTTCACTTTTGGGTACGTTTAACATCTTTTATTCGTTAAAGAGCTGTTCGCATATATTAAAAGAACCTGCATGTGTAACAATTTCGATGACAGGCGTGACTGAAAAAGGATCAGAGCTTTCATAAACTATGGAATCCCAGATATTGCAAGGCTGTAGAGGCAAAAAACCTCTGTAGAAGATAATGTGGTATAATTATTCGTAGTTTTAAACTATCGATTTTGGGGATCTTGGCTCTCATAGTTTGGAGAGCTTTCTATGTGTTTTGACACGATGGCTTTACCCACAAGCTGGTTCTTTTAAATTTTCAAAGTAATTCCAAAATAATATTTTCTGAGACTTTCATATCCTATTAATAAAAGGTAAAATTCGATACTAGAGCTCCAGAGATCAATTTGCCACAGAAGCTGTTAAGGGAATCCGTCAGAGGTTAAGATACTAAGAACTAAATGTCCACAATGCTTGCAAAGATCATGCGATTCCACAGTTAAAGAATTTGCAGAGGGCGATCGTACAGTGTTTAGGCCATCCCTGTTAAAAAAGATGGTGCTAAAGATGAAGGCTTCTAGAAAAAAATTTTAAACGGGGCGAATCTAAATGCCAAGTGGCCCAGAAAATTTAGTTATATTTCACAGACATCTTACTCTCAGTTACTAATAGTACCTACTAGATATTTACATTTAAATAATAACTTAGTTTATAATCCAATAAAACATGTGTAATTTTCTCTTAACGTGCCGGCATTCGTTTCACTGGCTGGAGGTCTAATACTTTTGAAAAATTTTGAACTATTCCACCTAAGTGAAGTAATAACTTATCAATTCAATAATAATTAACTGATAACTGTGTTTATGTTAGTTTGAGAGGAATATTTATTGCATGTAATACTTGAATTTTATTTATAATTTGTAATGTTTCTAACTGTTAAATGATTATATAAAAACTAAAAAAAATATGTTTATTATTAATAATATTTTGAATGTATCATATAATTGTGTACTGCAGGATTAAATTAGTAACAATCATGCAATGTAAAGTTATAGTCATAAAAGCTGCTTGGTATACAGTGTAAAATTGCTTATAAGTAATGGATGTTTTAGCCACGACTGAAATGAATTATAAATTGTAAAATGTTTGGGGCCTGTCCTGGCGGAAGAGTGGACCATTGGTCTAAGCCAGGGCAGGTAAAATAAAGAAATTGTCTCTCTCTCTCTCTCTCTCTCTCTCTCTCTCTCTCTCTCTCTCTCTCTCTCTCTCTCTCTCTCTCTCTCTCTGTCAATTATCCTGATGAATATAGGATCAACAATTAAGTTAATGTACATAGTTATAAAATATTCTTATATACCCTTAGTAACCAAAAAGTTATATTCTTTTTTTGAGTTTGTAAACACTTGGTACAAAAGGGGGTCACTGCGCCCTATCTTCCACCATGTTAACATATGCCCCTGTTTCTCAGGAACTTATAAAGATATCATGCTTCTGTTTTTTTATTCTGAAAATACATGCTTTTTTACACATGTGGAAACTCAGAAATAAAATATTTTAATGTTTAAAAAAAAATTTATGTCAAAGCAAACACACTTGTTTTGAATTTGGAAAATATTGGTAAAATTATTTTTTCAATATAATATTTTTTATATTTTTTTGATATATTAGAGTTTCCAGCTAATTAGGTAGATCTCATAAGTATGTAAAGAAATATCAAGCAGATACCTTTAGTAGTTTCCGAGATAATGGGACATTTGTACTAAAAATTCTTACTATCGGAACACGCAAAAATAACTGTTGTAACAGGCAAAAATAATTATTTATCCTACCTCTAATACATTCCTAATGCATATGAAGGTGATTCCCGCTCTTCTTCCTCAAATGTATCCTCTATTTTTCTCATTAGGAGACTCTGGTGTTGTCTTGCCTTTTATTCAAGATCCTTGCTTGCCTTTTCCGCCTTCTTTTCTCGCTGTTGTTCAAGTCGTTTCATTGCCTCAACTAAATGTTTGCCTGCTTTTAGGCCACATCATGCAATAAACCTGCAGGTACTTATATTTCCTTAATTAAAATTACAAACCGCTATAAATACTCCAAACTTGAGGGTGGTTAACCTAACAAATACGGTTTTCGGAATGTAATTCCATATGACATTGTTGAAAGGTTCGTTTGGATTCTGGGTTTTTCATGTTGTAAATTTTTCTAATAAACTTGTAGCACTTAAATCTTTGAACACGGGTTTAATGAATTCCATTATATCAGAAGGTAAGTGGAAGTATTTTGTGTGATCGTACTTTTCTTTGTTTTTCATTGCCACTCGGTATTTACACCATGTTCCTTCGTCGCTCGGACATAAGCCATGCTGGGGGTTTTATTTAGAGGATAAAATGTAGAAATATTCTGCAGAACAGTCTTATCAACAATAAGTTATTAGCAACTACGGTTTACTTTTCACTTCCAGAAAACCTAACCTCGAACTTTAGTTATCACCAAATTCTCCTTGTCTACTAGTTTTGCTAACACATCACTTAATTTTCCTAGTATATAAATTGTTTATTTGTATACAACCATATTATTAGTCTGAGCGTTAGACGAATTTTACAACCCACACGATTGTCGAGAACGGATACATCTGTCAACATGAAATTTGGAAACCCAATTCCAAATTTAACCGATCACAAAATTCATCTCATCCCCTAATTTAAAAGTGAGCAACTATAAAGCCTGGGGTGAGTTGTAATATGGTAAATCAAATATAGAAAAACCGGGATTGAGATTTTGTATCTAAGTAAAGTTACCTTTAAATTATAATTTACCTTTTAATTCGATATTCTCGGGAACACACAACTATCCCAAATACATTATGTATAGTAATATTACGTTTACAAAAATAATCACATTTATTATTTACGTAAATGTTGAAATAGATATCGAAAAAAAAACTTAATTGTTGATTTTAACAGGTCAAATTTTAAAAATTAAAAGCATTTTCCATGCCTTTTATAATTAAAAGTTCCTGTCTTAAAATATAAATCTCGCAATTGACTTTAAATTGGGCAAAATATGGATACGTTTCCAAGAAGTAATTAGTAGCGATTTCATTTTGTACCTGCAACTTGATATGCCCAAAGAGGCTCTTAATGTTTCGTCTCTAAGTTTCGCGTCAACCTCTTTATGAGAGACTTCGTAATACATGCTGTTTGTTAAATAATTTAGCAACATTGTAAATAGTAATCTGACATTACGTGAGTATTAACAAAATTAATAACTAAAAGATAAGCACAGTTACAATAATTGATAATATATTTATTTGTTTTAACCTTAACTAATAGGGACAAAGATACTCTCAGGTATATTTCATATTTATAAAAAAAAAGACTTTTCGAAAGCTAAATAACTTTTTTTTTATTTTACATTCATTTTCGAAACTAAATGGTTAATAACTACAAAATATGTCACAAAATTATGAAATTAAATTGTTTGTACACCTATATAAACGATAGGGCGAAATTTAATTTCATTCGGAATGTCTGTAAAGGTTTACTACAGAGCTCTGGTGATAGTTTCAATTACTAATTGGCTAACTCAACAATTAAAGACCATATATCTCCTCAAATACGTATAATTTCTTTATATTTTATTGAGTGTAAACAATTAAATGTAATCAAGTTATGAACGTTATTCCTAAGTCAACAAGCATTGACTAATTTCAAATTAATTTCAATATTGCACCAATATAAAATTCCTTAGTGATATATCTTACACATATTTAAGTAAATAATTTTCCAAGTAATCCTTACACTTTTTATCAGATATATATTAAGTGATAAAATATCATTTGGACATTGTATGGAAAATGAATGTAAACTGATTCTTTCTATACACTTAGAGTACTGAAAAGGTTTAAAACCATAATTATCATGTTCTTTTTTTTAGCTCCCGAAATATACGATTAGTTTCAATAATCTTCCTAATTGTAAAAATCTTGATAATGTTAAACGCGTCATAAGTAAATATAGACTGTTTCACTTTTTTATCTATGATTAATAATCCCTAAAACTACGATTTAAACTACTTTGTGTAAGAAGAAATTGAGACAACACTTTTAATTGTAAATAATTAAAGTAATTCATCCGTGAGTCCTTGCCTTGATCCTGGTCTTCACCAATTTACTACTGGTGTAATTAATTTTCCACGACTTGCGTGTCGAACGACTTTAAAAATTCAATTGAACTAAAAAAAAGAGTCTTGGTCCTTATCAAGCTTTTGGATATCGCACTTGTTTCTGATCGTTCCTTCTCCAAACTAACGTGGTGTAAGTTCAACAACTTTTGTAAACACTTATTAATTTATTGAAATATTAAAATACCTGTAACGAGTTGTTTCTATGAAAATTAAAACAAAACATATATATGTATACTGCTGTGTTTGTTTCACTTGTTTATTTTCATTTTGGTTTTCACTTTCACGTGCTTGTGTAAATTACTACACTAACATTAATCCGATTCTTTTTATCTGACCCATACCAATACATAATATAGAGAGAAACAAGTATTATTACTTATCTTACAATATCATGCATATCACAAAATTATTATTCTTTAGGTACAATATCCAGGGACACTATTACATATTTCTTGTTATTGCTAATTCGTATATCTGTAACTTAAATAACCTGCGTAGATTTGTTTAAAGTTTTCGCTTTGGTGAATCTAACTCAAGTGGTCAACATTACAGTACATATAATCCCATAATATATAATTCCATAGTGGATATAAAATTATATTTTGATAATTTATTAAATAAACAATCTATTATTTTAAAAATTTGTTAAGTAGGTGAAGATTAAATATATTCAAATATTATTTTGTAATTTGTTTGTTATAATTAAATCTTGTATGGCACTGATAAAACTAATACTACAACTATTTTCATAACCGGGTTGCAATGTTCCCACCACTACCCTAATAATAGTATAATTGTTGCACTGGGTTAATTAACTTTCCATACTTAGATAGTAGACATTGATTACTCACCTGTACTTGAACTATTTATAGTTGTATTTTGATCATGCAAATTACGGCAGACAAACTTTTATTGTTTGAATGTAAAAAGATAAACTATGATTCATATTCAAATATAGATAAGGTATTGATCAGTATAACTTTAAACATATTAGCGAAGTTTAAAATAATGAGCTGTTATATAGTCTATTTCGTGCTTAATGAGTCCTTTGAACTGCATAAAGGACGTAAAGGCTTTCACCCAATCTATTCTCCCTTTTTATAGAGAAACCACTTCCACTAAGACAAAGCTTTGAGATATTTTGTATTTACAATACTCGACCAATCTTGATTCTCAGATGCATGACTGAAATATATTTAAAAATGTAATGATTTTTCCAAAATTAAGTTAGAGTTATATATTTAAAGTAGCATCATATATCTATTACAAATTAGTAGCTCTCATTTTAAATGAATGAATGTGCGATTTTTCTTTTACAGGAAAAGTAAGAAGAATTAGGTCTTATCTCACATCTAATTCTTGACCCTAAAATAAAAATACAAAATTTTATGTCAATACTATATACTCATACTAAATGCAATGAAAAATATACAGTTCATTCATTTTGACTCTAAGGTACTTTAATGACAATATTACAAGAGCTTCTTCCGGTATCTCATCTTAATCACTAGTGTATGGAGTGATATATGTGTGTAAAATTGTATAACGTTATAAAAGTAAAATTTTTTCCCGTTTTTTCTTATATCGATGAAACTTGAAAATCGCTCTGGGAAAACTGCTTTAACTGCATTAGTTTATTTCTGATTTTTTGCCTGTATGTATAAACCATCGAATTATTTGTTACTAAATTATCTACTATAACAATTTCGATTCATATAAAGTTTGATATTTTTCAACTCTACAAGTACTGCCATCTCACTGCACGTTGATAAGTCATCGTTTTCCGCAAATGATGTAACGTCTATAATTTATAATATTTTCCAATATAGTTTAAATAGGCGAATAAAAAACTATAAAAACGGTAATGGGTAATAATTTATACCCATTCTTGTCTTTAATTTGTTTGTTGTAAAACTCAATTGTTGAAGTAAACTATAAACTTTCCTACCCTTTTAGGAATTTTTAGTGTAAAAAAATTGTTTTATTTCCAAAAAGTATTAATATTAAAAGTTGTGTATTTTTAATAACTTTGACTTTACGTTGACTATTTTGGATTTTTAATTTAGTGTATTTGGTAAAGTGGTATGCTGCGCTAATGTGAACTAAAGTAAATAAATTTTTTATTGTTTTAACATTAATGGAATAGTAGTAGATTGCAATTCCTACCCTATAGTTTTTGTTGAAATACTATACATAATATACTAAACTTCATTAATTTAAATTTACTTTACAATACCAATCGTAATGAAACTTTAAGTTATAGTTAAAATCATTCTCTCGAAATAAGTTTAATTTTTGTCTTCATAAAATATGAGCCTTTGTATATTAATTTAACTGATTGAAGTTCATTTATATCTCACAGACATCCTCTAGAGAAAATCACAGAATAAATAAGTTTTAAAGAAGTGAGTACAACCATGTGACTTATGTAGCCTAAATATCCCAACACATAGGTGAATTAACGTGTAGACTCCTGCTTTTCAAATACTGCAATAAAGAAAGCCCCTAGGGACAAAAATAAGAATATATCGAGTACGATATCTCAGGAATGATTACAAATGTAGATTTTAAATACTACATAAAACTATATTTTAACATAGACAAGTTTCTTTGTCAATCTATGGGAGTTGACCAAGCGTCATGGAAACCGATCACTCAGTAGGATGTCCCAACTTCTCTTTTGCCTGCGGGGAGGATGTAAGTTTCTTTTATGTATGGCTGTTTGGCTGGTCTGTCCGCAGGAGTCGTTTGGAGTATAGTTTAGTTCAAGGAAGTCTAGGCTACTATAATTCCTATATTATTTTTTATATACATGATTAACATTTCTAAATTGGATATTCATGGGAATTTATTTCTTTTTTGGAAATGAGACTCTTATTATTATCAATGTTATATCTTGACAGGACGGATGGACCAGAATGTTTTTTCACTTAGGTTTCATAAACTAAATTTATGCCTATTTCTATTATATAAAATAAAGTTACTTACACGATTTAATTATTCATCGTTCTACAAATCACTATAACAGTCACTTTCCTGTAATAAAACTGAGAAAGAGTTATCATACTAATATTTGGATGTTTTCTTTACTTTCCGAATAAAATTAATAGATCGTATTACTGAAAAAACTAAGTCTATATGGCAATTACATGACACCATGAGTTTTGTTAGTGGCATTCTAGCTTTGGTGGGGTGTTTTTTTACTTACGTCTTAAAACTTTAGCTATTTTTCATACGTATATTCTGAATATTGGGTTTGCAAAGAGTATAATTATTGTTTTAAGAAACTATAATTGTAGCCGTGAAACATTTATTAAAGTCTTATTTATTAGTTTTTTACAAACATTTTGGCTAAATTTAGTCTATAATCCAACATTCTCAAAACAAAAGATATAGGAATATATTCGGAATTAAAACTGCACACCAACACAAATCATTGGTGGTGGTAGCAATTAGTTTTATTCTAGGTCATGTTTTATATCATAATTTCTCTACTTATATTCGAAATTTAAAGCTAATTAAGTCTTCTTCAAAAAAAGTTTTAAGAAGAAAGTAAACGAATAGTTGATTTTTAACAGCAGTAAGGAGGCCGAGTCACTTATCTCTGTTGACTGGAGTAGAGAAGACATTGAATGACCCAGCTTTTGTGGGCTCCGGAAAATATTCGGCCGAGCCCCGTCCTGTACAAGTGTGGCGGGGCTGGCCTAGGCTACGTTAAAACTTTCAGAAAAAAAAACTGGTCAGAGTACGGTCCTGCTGACCGGAATGGACCCACTCTTCTCTAAAATAATCATAGAACAATCCATTTACACGGAGTTATTGTCCTGTTTGTTATTTTTTACGCATGATTTTTTTCTCTATAATATTTATAATCAACATAATGTCTTTAATCGTATTTGTTATTCCTTCTGTTTCATTTTACTGAAAATTTTAATAAAATTAATTAACATATAATAAAATAATACTAACCTACATTTTCAGGACATTAAGGGGGTTCGGTAGGCCCTATCCTTACAATGCTATATTCCTATATTTTATGTACCTTCTTCTCAGGAACAACTGGTTCGATTACAGTAAAATTTTTATGTGTTATTTTTTAGGTCCTTATTATGAAATAGAGCGCAAAACATTTTGGTTTTTAAGAAAATTTTCATTAAAAAAGAATTTTTTTTTAAATACATGTTTTTTTTTTTAAATTTTATGTTATTTATTTTTTTGCGTAATTATTAAAGATTTTTTTTACAATGTTACGCGCTTAAAATGTGTATATTGGTGGCATGTACAAGTGGTTTTGTTTTTCATAATGATCCATTTAATACTTCCTGAGATAAAGGTACATAAGTAAGAAAAAAATTAAATTCCGGGAAATCAACGTTAAAGTTAAAATATACATTTGGTCTTTACTTGGTAATATGTAACTGAAGTTAATGGCATCCTGCTCCATAACTGGGATCATCAGGATCCTCCAAATCTTCCCATTCATCTTCCAACTTCCTTTTAGCACTTTCACGGGATTGTCTGCTTCTTTTTGCAACTTCCGAGATCATGCGCTGAGCCTTTTTTAGCCGGGATATATCTTTATTTTTCATAGCATCACAAAAATTCTGCCCAACAATCAATCCCAGTTTCTTAAATACCATACACCTTGCTATGTTTCCTTTATTAAAAGTATTGATGGCATCATATACACCTAAGTGAAGTGTGTGAATGCTTACAAAACACGGTTTTCGGTAGGCGAGTCCAAATTATTTGGTTCACAGACTCATTGGGATTCTGTGATATACCATGTAAGCACTTTTTTAGAAGGTCAGGAGCACTAAGATCTTTGAAAATAGGTTTTAGCCTCTCCATTATGGCAAGTGGTAGGTGAAAATGTTTTTCATGATCATATTTTTTCATTTTGGACCAATGATTTTTGATATTTACACCAACTATCACTTCCTTTCGGGCAAAGTCCATGTTGAGGATTAGAGTTACTTGATAGTAAATGGTAGTATTCTGCCCATATAGCTTGCTTCATGTCATTCAAATTACCTATATTTCTGCGTATGGCTAATCCGTAGTATTTCTGAATTGATAATGTAGCAGCATCTGTTAGTCGGTTGCGACCGCCTAAGGTTTTTCCATCAATTTGTTTTGCCTTACCTTCTTTTAGTTTTAATGTCCTTAGGCGTGTGCCCATACGCTTTTGGACATGTCCAATGCACTCTAATTTTGTAACTGGACAGTCATTACCATAAGGCATGCTTTCTAATACACTAGCGAACCCTTTAGAGTCGCCGTCTCCAAGATATTCAATATAGCGAACATCATAAGTTGGAACGGACCGTTGAAATATTTTACAGGCTCCTACCACTTCCATACCCCCACTTACTCCTTGGTAATTAGCACTGCAATTATCATCATGATGGCCAGTAAAACTTGCCTCTACAACGACAGTACTTAGACAGTGTGACGGCATCTACAACTTTACCAGTATCAACACTTGTAGCAGTTACAACGCCATTTTGAGATGTATGTCCACGCTTTTGCCAAGTGCCGTCGATGGCAACACACAAATCCCTATTTCCATCATTTATTTTCACTGCTTCTTCTACAGCCTCTTTCATAAATGAAAAACATATATCCTCAGCTGTAGACCCTAGAACTCTAATGTATTCACTAAACTTTGTAGGTAGTTTAGGCAAGTTTAGCACGCCGCAAAGAGTTTCACAAGCGACCTGGCCCCTTCCAATAGTACGCATACCGTACACTAACCTAACATTTAGGTCATACATTTTATTGTGTGTGATGGGTTATCAGGTAAAGTACAGCAATTTTCATATGAAGCTAATGTCTTTGTACTACAACCTGAACATGTAAAATCACCTGAAAAGAAAAGTCCAACACGCCTACCGACTTTGAAATCAATTGCTTCATGGCAATGTTTACAAACTGCTATATTAGAAATTATTTTCAACAAACTATTCAAATCAACTATTTCATAGGCTAGACTAGGCTCACCATCAACAATAGATTGGTAGTTACTGGAAATATTTCCTAGTTTTGCTTTTGAAGCACTAACTGGTTCATCTAGACTAGTCATATCTTCCAAAACATCAGCATTAGGACTATGCCTAATTTCAGTTTCTACTGTCTTCTTACAAAAATACTCGTTTCCTTTTCTTGAAAACACTAGTACTCCTAGGCATTTTGAATAATATATTCTTCTAAAACACTAGACACAACACTTTAGAAAAATAATTGTAATGTGTATTTACTTTTGAGTTTTCACAATAAAGAATAAACTCATGAATGTAAACAAACAATGTTTTCTTACTTCTCTTGTCTGCCGTTTATTGGCACAATACTTCAGGTTAGTCAACCATTGAAAGAAAAACAACTGTTTCTGGATGCTAGTTATTATAACAAATAAATAATAGTATTGTCGTTACCATAGATACAATTCTGGTAAAAATTGCAGCTGTGCAGACAATATGTTGTATATTTTTTTTTAAATACTTCCCATTGTCAGAATTAAATAATGTTTATGTCAAAATGTTCAGAAAACAACACAGAAAAATAAATTGAAATAAAAAAAAATGTATAATTTTTTTAATTTTTAACCTACCGAACCCCCTTAACAGCTCTGTAGAGTGTTTTCCCTGTACGTTCCTTAATGTTACAATAATTAGGTAGAAGATTAAAACTAATTATAAATCTATATATTGCTTTATATTTATTGTTTCTTTTAATTTTGATGCATGGATTTATTCTGTTGTAATATACGATTTTTAATATTATTTATTAAGTTTTTCTTTCTTAACTATAAGAATTATTACATCATGAGATTTTATTTTTCTTCATTAGTACAATATATTTAATGCTGTATGATCAGTAATATATTTTGTGAAGATATATGCTATTTTTTTATTTGGCTTCAGAAGCAGCATTATAATATTTTGGATATTTCAAACACATCAGTTAGTTGTAAGTTTTGGAAGAGTCTTCTAGGTTATTGATTTGTAATCCTATGTCAAACTGCTTACGTACAAATTTCCTAACCTCAACAATACCTGAACTGATATATCTCTATGCTAGTTGTTGACAAAAAGGAAATCCACTATATTTCCCAACTGAGTTTGTATTCCTGTGGATGAATATGGTAGGGAGTTTCGAGGAAGCAGTTTTCGCTATGGATGGTTGACTATAACTCCCTTATTATTTTATCACCTTGATTATGCATCGCTACGGACAACGGCTGAAGGAGATTGGATAAATCCTTATTCTTAATCCGATAATTTCATATAGGAGCCACATCATCTTACTACAAAGAGAAGGACCATACAAGGCCCTTCGTCTCAGGATAAGAGCTGGTGGTCAGTGTAGTCCTATTCCCTACATATCAACTATGAAATTCGTTGTACCAGGGATTTTAGTTCTGTGATAGACCTCGCATAAGCTGTAACCTACTAAAAAAACAACAAATTTTATCGATTATTTATTTTTATTTAGATTTTTTACCTACAGCATTTTGAACCCTGCAATTAACCAGCTCATTATGAGCTCAGGCATCCATGGCGATTGCATTAGTATCATCTTGAGGACTTTAAAGAAGGAACATTCCTTGCAAATATCTAGTTAACCTTAAGGATTTAAACCTTTAGTTGTTATTCTGTCTACATCTACAATACGTACGATGATTTTATTTCTTATTTACTTTGGAATATTAAAATCAACTATTCAAAAATACAATATAATATTCTAGTTAAATAAAAAATTATTATAAGTATAAAAATATAATTAGCATACAAATACGTAACTAGTTAAGTTATAAACACACTTGACTTAGAATAATGAAATCTTCTTTTATATATAGTGCTCGTACATATTATTGTTAGTGAATAGCGCATCCGAGTCTGAACAACACAAACTCTGACATATCACGTGATGTAGCTGAGACAGTAAACACATACCTACCAAGACAGTTGAAGATGTCTGCTGAGCATATTATGGTAACATTGCTAACACATGTTAACATATATGTAATATTGCTTATTGGTTTTGATATCAGTCTGTAAAATATAATTATGTTAAGCAAATGCTTTTGACACTATTGCAAGTATTAGTTAGCAACCTTGAAATTTAATTCGCTTAGTAAAGAAAATCATTGATGGAGGTATTTCTTTATTTAATATCCAAGAGAAATATGTAAAATTTCTACGGGAGGGAATATACACGTATCTATACTCTGAGCAGTTGTTTGTCTTATAGTTTCACGTTGCAGTCCTAAGACACCTTCAGTGTAATTTTACTACATTGCAAACTTAATTTAAAGGCTTATGTATATGGAGCTAAACTCAACATACACAGCCCTTCCCACTACATATGCGTTATGGAAGACTAGGTCCACCGTGCTTTTGGGTCGTGTCAGACAACATCGTAGTGCTCTCAGTTGTGTACCTGATGAGACATGAGGATATGGGTTGCGTTATGAAAGTAATGATCATATTCAGGAAAAACTGATTTAATCATCCAAATTGTACAAATGGACAAAATACTACAACATAGCCTCCTCCTGCAATAAACCTGCGTAGACAATCACTTGGAAAGCACCCTGGAAATCCTCGATTGGAATGCCTCTCAGGACCATTATAACTTCAGCTTGGATGTTCTCCACCGACTCCAATTCCTTTCATCTCAGCTCTTTCTTCACTCGGTGGTAAAAAAATATCATACGGACCTATAAGGTTGTAAGAAGTTTGGGGCAGCACGGGATTCTTGTTCTGGGTAGGGTAGATGGTAACGACGAAGGCCGTGTGGCTGTGGGCATTTTTGTAGTGGAGCTTGAAGATGACTTTAATATCAAGCCGGTCACGGGCGATCTGGCGTTTCAGTCTCGAGCGCCTCCAGATAAAAGACTGCGTTGACAGTTTTTCCTGGAGGTACAAACTCAAAATTGACGATTCCTCGAACTTCAAACAAGACTATCAGCATTATTTTGATACAAGACTTGCTCATGTGCAGTTTTTGGGGTTCGGGATAGTATTGTGTGAGCCATGGGAGCTCTGCCTTTTGTATTGAAGTATGTACTGATGCTGTTGTATAACTCACATTTATATCTTAAATGTGTGCTGGGGTGTTTAAGCTGACGCGTTAATCTCCAAAACTACTTATTCTAATTCTTGATGAAATATAAATTAAATTATTATAAGTTACGGAGAGAAATTGTAATGTTTGTGTGTTTATAATTTTATTTTTGGAACTAATTAGGCATTAAAAATACTGTAAAATTTTATTTCGTCCGTTATTACCTGTTTTATTGTAAAAGAGAGCTCTGGCGTGAATTTTAGTAACTAATATAATGAGTTAAAACTTCTAGAACATAGTATGTCACAATTTTTTGGGCACCAAGATTTTAATTATTGAATTATACCAATAAAAAAATTTGTTATTGTTTTTTATATGATAAATAAAAATCATTGACTAATTTCAACTCATTACGAAAGTTTTCCGTACTAGAAATATTGCTGGAAAAAACGAGTAAGAAAATGTTTCTCATTACCAGCTATATATATTTTTTTGATAAAAATACGTGAAAAACTTCTTGACTTGACTATATATGTTTCGGTACTAAATAATGTAAACTGATTCTCCCTGTGCTCTTTGGGTACTGAGAGGATTAAACACAGCACAAATTAGTGTCTTTTATTTAAAACATAACAATAAATTGAACTATGTACTTCTGTTAGCACTAAATATGAACTACCTGTATTCTGGTGCTTTGTGTTGTGAATAATACTCGCTAAAACTAGGATGTAAACTGCTTTGGGTAACGAGAAATAGTAAAAACTATGAATTATATTGAATTAAAGTAACTCATCCTTGTAAGTCCTGGTGCTGGTTCTGCTTATGGCCATCACATCGTGTTCCTGGTGCTACTTCCGTGACTAACTGAATTGAGCGAAGTTTGAAAAATGCAGCGACATAACACTTTATAATTATTTAAAAAAATAAAATACAAATTTTACGTTGTTTCCATGGATATAAAATAATATTTTATGTAAACTGCTCCTTACTTTTCACCTGTCCTATATATTTATGACGTCACGACTACTACTACCGCTAAAAAGAACGCTTGTTGTCTGATTACACCAACACATATATTTAAGGACACAAACGTGTGAATAAAACATAATTATAAAGGTTTTAATAAGTTTGTTCCCTGTCTCAAGTTTTGATGTATATGCTATATTATTATTGTTTAAAATCAATCCAGAGACCATATTTGACATATGTTATATTATTCCTAATTAGTCTAAAATTATGTAATTCTCATCTTTCTGAAAAATATTATAACAAATGACATAAGTATAATACATAAATAATCATATATAATATTCATTATAAAAACAAAATTTATACTGATTTTTTTATTTTTAAATGATTGACACACAATCACGCAAAACTTACTGAAGATATTTGCACAAAATTTGATATGTTCAATACTTAGATATACTTAGAATATTTAAGCATATTATTATCTTAAAATACACAAAAAATACTGATTTAATTAATTTTGCAAGTTTATTTTACTGTATAAATAGTTAATATCACCTGATCGTGTTACAGAGCCCAATCATTCCAGTATTTTGTATGTCTATGTATAAATACCAGTTGTTAGTAGAATGAAAACGGTAATGTAAAGTACGATATAGGTTTACATACATGGAGCAATAAGGCATTAAACTATTTTGTATATTCTGTTATCTGATGATGTCCATACGTATAGCTTATTGGCCATATCCCAAAACGTAATAATTAGGTTTTAGAGAAGGCTCACTAATAAATATAATATCACAGATTAGAACTAAGGCACCAGAGATATTATTATTTACTTATTAGTCATTTTCAGGTAACAAAGGCACCGTGGGAGAATCCTATTCGTGATTCTATCCTATTCGTGACATTCGTGATCCTATTTAGAGATTGTGGGAGAATCCTATTCGCTATTTTATTATCATACCCTGGTAATGATTTCCTTACAAAGCCTTAAAGCAGTAGAAGCTCGTGAATGAGTATTATATTTTTAAGTATTTGTTATGCGAGTTTTATAAATTTCAAACACAATTGTTTTTTATATAAATAAATAAATAAAATAAATACATATATAAAAATTCCTTTTATTTAGTGCGTCTCTCAGTACAAACTGCTTTACAGAGCAACTCAAGTGAAACTTAACACTAAGAACTTATACTAAGGTTGGCTATTATAATTCAATCTATAAATAATCTAGAGCTAAATTAGTGAGGTTAAAATACGCAACAGTCACTTACAACTAGTTAACATAAAATCCTTTAATTTAGATCTAAAACTAGACAGTTGACTGTGTGCTCTTCAAGCTACCGGGTAGGTCATTGTACAATTTAGGGCCAAAGTAGGAAAAGCTCCTCCTACCGATTTCCAGCCTCACTCTGGGAAGTGAAGCTGGTTGTCCTGGCGACTGCTCCGTTACGAGACCTCCTGTCTTTGCACAAGTTTTTCACAGAGATAAAGATGTTCCCTTATGAGAATGTTAGGGGCTTATGGATCATGCAGACTGTAATTATTCTGCATACCCGTTCAGAATACAGCCTACTAGAAAATTTCATAAGTATTGCTGTAAATGTTTTTTTTGAGTTATGAAAAAAATTAAGTAATTATTTATATGCCACATGCAATACCTTTATTTATATTTATTAGTAATATGGGCAATTTAAATCGAGAGAATTCATCTTCCGGTGCTAGAATAATGTAAATAACATAAAAATTAAAAACAATTGTACTAAATTAATTTGTGGTATAAGTAATTGGGTATTTACATTTATTGCCTAATATAGGTTTAAATAAGTATTATTTATTTAATGTCTATATTTTTATGTATTTGAAAGATAAGCATATTTCGGTTTTGGTAATTGATATCTTCAATGCCTTTTTATGTTCCTAAGAAATTATTTTGGAAGTTTAATTACTAACTAATACGTGGAAACAAATCCAAAAGTCATTTTAATACTTGATCTCTTTTGAAAATAGTGTTAAACAAATTTGCAATAGGACAAAGCAAAAGATTAACTAGCTTTTCTACAAACGCATCAACGAAATTCATGACTGCAGTACTCTAACCAGTCTAAGAAAGAAATCGTAGAAGTATTAATAAACTGTTCAAGTCGTAATCATGTTATCTTATATAAGCATTATTCATGTGCCTTATATGCTATGATTATTAGTCGCTAAAGCTAAGACGTAAATGGTTTGGGTGACGTTGGAAACTGTGATATCTGAACAATAACAGTAACTCATCTGCATGTCCCGATCCTGGCCCTGGTCCTCGTTGCCTGTTTCGTTATAATTACACTCTGCGCTACGATTTCGTGACTTTTGATATAAATTTGTAATATGGAAATTACAACTGAAATCTTTTCTTTGACGTTTCCCTGGACATACATAGCTCTGATATCTATACTTATATATTTTCACATGTGTTCTAGTTTGTATCTTTTACCTGGGATATTGGTAATTTTACTTCCCTACCCCGTTTTAAAATTTAACGAAATTTATGATATCTAAACAGACATAAGATACACAAAAACAATTAAATAAACCCAATTTTAAACATTTGTTCACTTATTATATTATGGTGTATGTTTTAATATTTGACTGCTCATACCCAATTAGCAAGGGATGTTTTTCAATATGGCCGTTTACGCTAATGCTAGTTTTTCTATTACAAAAAACCTCAACTGGATTTGACAGAGTTTTGCTTTCACTTATCTACGTAGTATACTGGACCATGCACTATAAAATTGCTGTCAAAATTATTACATGCCATAGTACACAAATAAAATTATATTAAAGTCTGACTCTGAATATTTACAGTATATCGTTGAAAAAATAAAAAAATATCCTATATAAGATTTTTCAGTCATAGAAAGAGTATATAATATATATATATATATATATATATATATATATATATATATATATATATAATAGGTAAAGTGATGGAAAGAGTACATCACTAATTATTACTCTTTAAAGTGCAGTTCATTTCAAGTTTATATAATCCAGAAACACTGACATATATTAAATGCCTAATATTTTATTAAACCTATGTTAAAGTATATGACTATATATTTTAAATATATATACATAAGTATATGACTGTTAAAACGGTACATATTGCTTTTTTACAAGATTAATATAATTATTCTGGCATAAGGACCATTTTGTACACATAAATGTAGAAATCTTGATTTTTAGCAAAATACGAAGGTAAAGTTATAGCCGCTGTGAATACAGTAGTAATTCTTATTGTTCAAAAATTTTTAATGAATAAAATAAGTGCTGATTTTCTCAAAAAAATTACGAGTCACAAAGTCCCTATTTATTGTCTTATAGTGTATAAATCACGATGACAAATTGGTTTAATGAAATCATATCATAAAATTGACAGCCATAGGTCGACACTCATTTTCTCTAGAAAATATAATTTCGTAAAACTCAATAAGAATCAAAATAGCTTCAAAACGAAAAAATTATCGGATATTACAGTTAAAAGTATATTCAGTCACTTTAAGCAAAGTTGGGCTTATCGATCTGTAACAGTGTATGTTATTTTAATGATACAGTTAGGAAGTATTAATTAACACGCTAACAATTAACTAAACTCACGCAGTACCGCTCTTATTAATCAGACGCTTGGAGACCATAATTTACTTTTCCATCTGACTTATTTACCTACTTATGTGATTTTTGTGGGATGTCAACCCAAAATTATATCTGAACTCATACAGATGCTTATGTGACTGAAATTATTAGAAACAGTAACAATGTGATAACCAAAAAAATAATTAAAAATCACATAAGTGTTGTAATTTCGTACCTGTTGTACTGTTACAACCAAGATCATGAAGGCATTAGGTAAAATTTTGTAGAATATGTTGATCATAGAAATGTCTAGTTTGAGAAGATTTCAATTCTTCTAGTTTTATGATGATTGCCATATTTTTGTACGAATGCTGTTTTTTATCAGTTTTTAAAATTAGTTAAATTTATATTACTCTTAAGCAATTATTAAGACGTAATTCTCTTTAATGATAAAAAATAGTAACCCACGAATAAATTGTAACTCGTTGTACGTCATACTGTGGCAGGGGTTGACGTGAGTTGTATTATTTGACTATCTGGAGGACTATCAAAGGCGAGCTGATCACTCCGAGTAACTGCGGCCTGAGCGTGGCTGAGGTGTACAGCTTGTCACTCGGGGCCTCTCCATGGACTTCATAGCGGCTGAAACCTGTGGTGAGAGAATCACAATTGTCTGGCATATGTGAACCGTCTGGATTAGTAACGCAATGCGTACATCAGACCTTAACATTATGTAAGGGAAGGTCAATGATAACGTCTTAATTAAATTACGTAATACTCAAATTGGTTTTTAAGGCAAAGGCAACGTTTAGGTTACAAACGTTGTATATAAAAAAATGTACTCGTCCAAAACTTAAAATTAGGTATTGAGGTTAAAATTGTGCTTTTTGAAAATAACGATGATAAGTTATGTAAGTCAAAGGCATTACAAATATTTCCTAATAATTTATAAAGTTCACCATGACAAATGGTTTGATGAAACTATAACTAAAACAGTTCGTAGTCATTCTTAGGATACTCATATCCGCACTTGAAGAAATCTCAATTAGATATATTCACATAAATAACTGAATTTTACTAATAACTTCAAAGTTTCTTACTTGAGACTAAAAGTAAAATTGGAGAAAACCTGAATCATTATAATCTATCACTTCAAGCGTGTACCTGTACACTGCACAAACTGTTTATAAATATTGCAAAAATATTCTGCCGATATCTCTTTCCCTTTTCACCATATCTATCAGTTTATTTATGTATTACATGTTTTTTTTGCTGTATTATCAACTATTTTACTTGTATAAATAATGAAGGCGGAGGGAAAATAACTGTTTCCCTGCAGATAATTAAAACTGTATCTAATGCAGTAGAATTTATCACTTAATAAAAATTATTCTTTTTAATTATTTTGTAAAAATTTATTTAACTTGTTCATCGTATTAACAGAATGTATAAAACATATTTCTTACATGGAACGTCAGGCGTTTTTATAGGGCTCAATTTAAAAAATTATTGTAATTTGCAAAAAACCCAAAAATATTGTAAACGTTTAGCATTAGAAGATTTATTTTTGCATTGTATACGTTAGTTCTATCTGGGTATAGTAAACTTTTTTATTTCTATCAAGTTAATATTGTTCCGTATATTTATATGGAGTGAGTATTTTAATGTTAGCCATTGGGACCAGGAGTCATATTGATACCATACTTAATATTATGAAACTAAGGTACATTCTCACAGAATCTAAATAATTTATCACCAAACCCTAATGAAGAATAGCTTTAATGTATGGAAGGTCACATGTGTTATATCTAAAAGTAGATCTGAGGAAATTCTGAGCTAAATCAATATTGTCTGTCAGTGTGTGAATAATTGAATAATTCAAGTTATTAAAGAACTCCCTTACATTCCATTCATTCATTGTTTGGTAATCGGTGCCATACTAATGAAGTCCTCTTAAAATAACAAGTGTGGAAGTCAGAAAGTAAGTATAATACCTAAAAGTAGTAATGGGGCAATGCAAAGCTAATCACGTATTTAGTGTGTCAGCTTTCAGGTAACAAAGGCACATTGTGAGTTGATTCCTATTATAGTTTTATTACTAAATGCTTGTAATACGATTCTTAGAAAGGCTTCAAAGAATAGAATTTTACAAATAATTAAAATACCTGGAAGTGTGGTTAAGGCTATTTAGACCTACTTTATGACTTGGAATATTTTATAATTAAGTAAAGTTCTATTAACTGTTTTATTACAGAAACTTTGTAAACGAGGTCATTTCTTTCTCAAAAATAGGAGAGAAAGAACTTTATCTAGTACACGGAACATACTGCTCACTTAACCCTACTGTGGTACATACAAATAAACGATTGTAGGATATACACAATCATAGATTTATCAAGTTTATTTTCAATCTTAGAAATCTATACTATTCAAAACAACATTGAAAAATAACAATTGTATCCTCCATTGGAATGGATTTAAGAGAAACATAGGAAAAGGTTGACCTATGTATAAAATAATAGTGCTTAACACTATCGAGCAAATTCATATGATTTCTAAATTCAAAAAATGAGACAAATTCTCTGTGCATTGGCTCTACTGCATTACATGTTTAATGTTATCGAGTCGTAATTAAAATGACTGAAGCATGGACATTTTGAGCCTTAAACAAGAATTTTGTTTTCCAATATACTGTTCATTATATAACAATAATCAATAACAATTAATTATTGATTTTTGTCAACTATTTACAAAACAGGTCTAATTACAACCACCGTCATCAACTTTTTGAAAGGAGAGAAACAGCCCAAAGCACAAGTTTATCAGCATCTATATGGTTAAACAAACAAATGTAATTTCCTAATATTATAATCTTTACAAAACAAGAATGGAGTCCTAATTATATCTTTAATAATTATACAATTCTATTTACATTATAATTGAGCTTTAAATACATAAGAGCTTTTTTAGTGGTTGGTCCTACGATTAAATTTGGTAAAACTAGGATGTAAACTGTTTTGGGTAGCAAGACGTAGCAAGATATGAAAGTGTTATTTTTAATAATAAAAGAAACTTATACATGTAGGTCCTGGTCTTGGTCCTGCCTCTCATCATCGCATCCTGTTCGTGGTGGTGGTTCTCCGGCGTACTGCGAGTTGAACTACTTTAAATAAGAAAACTGAACTATGCAACAAAATTTAAATATCTGAAATATTTTTCCTCCTTGTTTCCATGGAAATGTACAATTTTAATAAGCTTTACTTTTGGGTACGTTTAACATCTTTTATTCGTTAAAGAGCTGTTCGCATGTATTAAAAGAACCTGCATGTGTAACAATTTCGATGACAGGCGTGACTGAAAAAGGATCAGAGCTTTCATAAACTATGGAATCCCAGATATTGCAAGGCTGTAGAGGTAAAAACCTCTGTAGAAGATAATGTGGTATAATTATTCGTAGTTTAAACTATCGATTTTGGGGATCTTGGCTCTCATAGTTTGGAGAGCTTTCTATGTGTTTTGACACGATGGCTTTACCCACAAGCTGGTTCTTTTAAATTTTCAAAGTAATTCCTAAATAATATTTTCTGAGACTTTCATATCCTATTAATAAAAGGTAAAATTCGATACTAGAGCTCCAGAGATCAATTTGCCACAGAAGCTGTTAAGGGAATCCGTCAGAGGTTAAGATACTAAGAACTAAATGTCCACAATGCTTGCAAAGATCATGCCATTCCACAGTTAAAGAATTTGCAGAGGGCGATCGTACAGTGTTTAGGCCATCCCTGTTAAAAAATATGGTGCTAAAGATGAAGGCTTCTAGAAAAATTTAAACGGGGCGAATCTAAATGCCAAGTGGCCCAGAAAATTTAGTTATATTTCACAGACATCTTACTCTCAGTTACTAATAGTACCTACTTGATATTTACATTTAAATAATAACTTAGTTTATAATCCAATAAAACATGTGTAATTTTCTCTTAACGTGCTGGCATTCGTTTCACTGGCTGGAGGTCTAATACTTTGAACAATTTTGAACTATTCCACCTGAGTGAAGTAATAACTTATCAAATTCAATAATAATTAAAACTGATAAGAAAGTTGTACTTTTTGAAAAATTTCTGCCAAATTAAGGTTAAACTGGTTAAACTTAATGTTTTAAATTAGTATAACTTAAAATACTTTATCCAATTTTATTTCCAAAATCAGTATGTATGTAAATGTGGAAGTTGTATAACATTATCTCAAAGAATGAATTATTCGGAGATAGGACAGGAGGTTAGAGCTAATAATATGCATTGTATAAATACACAATCTGATTTTTCTTAAAATTGATAGTGAAATTTTCTCAAAGAAAGAAATTTAACATTATTTTATGCAGTCCTGATGGAGGTCAAAAAGGGAGAGTATCAAAAAGGTTTGAAACACAAAATGATTATTAACTTTTTAGTTCGATACATTAAAATCCGACCTTTGGACACGAATATAAATGTTATATCCGTACTAGCTATTCATATACAATGGGAACTTTCAATGTATATATATATATATATATATATATATATATATATATATATACATATATATAGTTTCTTGACATAATGTGTCTGTTGTTTGTATATCTGACAGTTGGATTAGAGTGTATTAAACCAGAATAAATACATCTGAAGACACAAGTTTGTGTTACAGGATTAACTTTTTATACACACACCAAACATGAATTTATTTCTTATACAAAAATAGATTTCAGGAAATCCCAGATTATGTGTGTATAAAATGCAAGTTGGATCCTACCTCCTCCAATAATGTTTAATTGCTGCAGTCATAAAGTTTTGACCGCAGAGCAATAATTTTACGATGGTAGAGCCGTTGTTAATTCCTACACACTTCAGCTCAACCATATAATCCCAAACCTGCGAGCGAATATCATTACGTCTAACGACTTTTTAGTTTTATATACATTTTAATCTATTAATGTTATGCTTTTTTTTAAACAAAGTGATTTTAAATTAATTTTATTCAAGTTATTTTATCTTATAAAATGTTATTGCAACGTCCAAAGCGCAAACATCATGTTCCATAGCGTGTAAATTAAATGAAAATTATAATTTTAAAATAGTCAGTACTTAAATACATATTATTGCCATACCAAACCATGGTCTTGCGATTCTTTAAAATGTAACATAATCTCTGTGAACACTTAAAAATATATGTTTTTAATTTTACACTTGTTAATTGCCTATAAAAGCTTTGATTTAAGTAATACTAAATTTGTAGGACCGTGAAGTAACCAAAAAGTAAACTCAATTATTAAATCTCTTGTAATGGAATTTTTCTTTATATAAGGTATATTTTGTAATCTGCGTGGTGGGTTCTGTATAAAAAATACCTATTAAACAATTATAAAGCCATTCTGTATGAATCATGAAATTCTCTAAAAACTGCATGACATGAATATCATACTGTGGGAACATACTTTAAAAACTAATACTACTACCTAAGTGTGATTTTTAGAATTTATTAAAGTTAATGTTCTGAGACATAATGATTAAAGCTGTGTTTTTTTAACTGAACAGAATTTTATTACCTCATATTATAATATTTTAGACTATAAATCCTTTATGGAGTCATTTTCCAGAATCATATATCCTTTCACCTTTTATAGTTTATCAGTTATTCCTGACATAAAGTACACAGATTCATACCAGTATTTTTTTATTAAATGGACATTTAAGGTTTTTTTAAATTTGCAAGTAAAAATAATTAAAAACTTTGACTTTAACTGAAAAGAAGAAGATAGATTTTTATTAAAATCCTGGTGTATGAATATGTAATATAATTACATTTTAAATTTTACACCCTTCTTCAAAATTTGTTTTTATTAGTATGTACAATTTGTTTGGTCACGTTCATGAAAAATGCTCAAATGCTCTGGCTACCAGCCATAGGCAACTACATCTGGTGCTGTAGAAATAACTCCACTAAAAACCCATATTTATTACTACCCAGTCTAGTGTTGTCCATTTTTTTTCTCAAAGGACAGAAAGCTTACACATTGAAACTAGTCCTATAAATTGTACCTTTCCGCTGCTTCAGGCGTGACAGGATATTCTGGATGGGTAAGTTTAGGGTGTAGAGGCCGCCTCCTATCGAGATCCACGAAGAAGAATTAGGGTACTAATCTCAGTCATGACTCCCCGAAAGGAGGGGAGGAGAGCTGTAAACCACCCCTTCCATTCAAAGCACGCAGGGGGTGCACACCCTTGTTGGGGCTAGCAAGCACCTCTGGAGTTATGGAACAAACCCCACCAACTCCAACAGTCATTTCCTGCAGTAGACTACACCTATCGAATTGCCCTTGAACCCCAGAATCTAGACATTTGTGGTTAGTGATGTGCCGCTCCTGAACATCCATAAGGTTGTCCAGATTTAAGTGACACATCGGTTTTTACTGTGCTCAGTGGAAGGTATTAACCAGCCAGAGGTGAACCCTGCTGGGTAAGTGCTGTTCATTAGTGACTTTCCAAATTTCCCAAGTGGCTTTGGGTGTAGATTAACCTTTACAGTATAAAATAGTACTTCTTAAGAGCTATATTAGTCATAAAAATATATGTTGGCTTATGAAGTACTTTTTCTTAAATAAAGCTGCACAAATTGATAAAGCATAATAGTTTATTTGCAAGAATAAATCTTCTAAAGCAGGATAACCCGTTAAATAAATTTTTAATGCCTTAAAAGTTTAATCAGAAAGTTATTGTTCCTTTCTCATACTTAAACAAAACGAATACAATTATTGGATATATTAGGTATTTAATCGAAAATAACTGTAATATAGGTCTTTTAATACAATAAAATATTAATGTTAAATTAAGCTTAGCTCCTATTACTAACACTATGGTTCTAAGTATGGTTAGTTTTGCTATACAAGTTTTTAATGTTCTTCTACAACAAGAGGTATTTTATTAAAATTGTTGTATTAACTAGAACCTGGCATTTTTTTTACATATAGTATATTAAACTTTCGTCAGAATTATATTAATAGTAGAAGGAATTACATATATAAAGGTGACAATATAAGCTAATAAGTTGTTTGTATAACTGTATCATTTCATTCTGATATTTCTGACCTCTTGAAAAATGGAAGAGAGCTCTGGTGGTAATCCCATGAACTAATTGAATAAATAAAAAATATAAACCATAATTCTCCTAAAATCTGTACAATACAGGTTTTAGAAATGATTGAGTTTAAACAAATTAACGCAAAAAGTTATGAATTTTAATTTTTAGTCAGGTACCATTCACTAAATTCAAATTATTTTCAATATTTAATGTACTATAAAATGCCTGAAAGATGTCTCTCAGACACATTTAAGAAAATAATTCTCTTGGTAATCTTTACACTTTCATAAAATATGTGATACGGGTGGGGGATCCACCCCCCACAGTCATAGCGACTTGACTTGACTTGACTTACATTTGGAGGCGCCAAGCAGACCTTCAACCGCTAGGCCAGGAAGTGCTCTCGTCTCCTGGCTGAACACAGAGCGGCTGCGTGGGATGACTTTGTGGAAAATCAAGCTGACGGTGGTGTCGGCGGCATCTGGAAAATCTCCAGGGCACTTCGAGGGGAGAAGAAGAACAACCGCCACTTCATGGACAGCGTGGTATTGACTACTCCCCTGGAGATCGAGCAGAGGCCTTCGCTGACACCATGGAAGACCAATTCTCCCCACACATGGATGTCTACGACGAGGACACGTGCGAAATGATTGAAAACTTCCTGGAGGAATACCAACCTGACGAAGACGACCTACTGCCCACTGTGACTACACTTGAAGTCCAAGACCACATTCGCCGTCTTCGCCCGAAGAAGGCCCCTGGCCTGGACTCCTTAGGAACTCCAGCATTGAAGAACCTGCCGACTTGGGTGATCGTTACGGTCACCTGAATCTTCAACTCATGCCTACGCCTGGCTCACTTCCCGACCACCTGGAAGGATGCCAAGGTGATCATGATACCCAAGCCCGGCAAGGACCCTCTCTTCCCGGAGAACCACAGGCCGATCTCCCTCCTGCCTGGGCTCTCCAAGATTCTGGAGAAGATCGTCTTGGTGAGATTCCCTGAGGAGTTCTTCGCGTCTATCAGGACAGAACAATTTGGCTTCCGCACCGGCCACTCCACCACCCTTCAGCTTCGCAGAGTTCTGAACAACATCACCGGAGCTATAGGAAGGAAGCACCACTCCACTTCGGTCCTGATAGACGTGAGCAAAACCTTCGACAAGGCGTGGCACGAGGGACTACTCTTCAAGCTGTCATCGTCTCCATTGCCTGGCAGGATTTTCTGGCTGCTCCGCAGCTATCTCCACCTCCGGCCCTTCTCCGTCAGCGTTGCCCGATCCACCTCCACGACCCACCCAGTGACATCTGGTGTGCCACAGGGATCAGTCCTCGGCCCGATCCTGTACCTGTGGTACACAAACGACTTTCCGGTCGCTCCGAGAGTGCAGCTCTCCCTGTACGCGGACGATGCGCTCCTGACGGCCACTTCTGCCAAGCTGAGGATGGCTGGGTTCTACATCCAGCGGCAGCTGCACCTACTGGAGCCCTGGTTGACCAAGTGGAGGATCAAGGTCAACGTTGACAAATGTGAAACCATAAACTTCACAAGGACAAGGAGACAAGCGGACGGCCGTCACCTGTCACTCAACGGTGACGACATACCGTGGAAGACTTCAGTCAAGTACCTGGACTCCAAGCTGACCTTCACCCCCCACGTCAAGAGGATCTGTGGCCAAGCGAGGAATAGCTTCGGCAGCATCGGCCCCCTGCTCAACTCCACGAAGCTACCGACCAGGACGAAGGTCCTGGTCTACACGGCTGTGATACGACCAGTGCTCACATATGCGGCCCCAGCATGGTACCACCTCACCTGCAAGACCGCAAGGAGGCAGTTGCTCGCTGTCCAGAGCGTGTGTCTCCGGCGGGCCACTGGGTAGCCCTGGTTCGTGAGGAACACCGTAGTCAGGGCTTCGTCCAACGTCCCTACCATCAGGAGCTTCGTTGAAGGCCTGACATCGAGCCTTGAGGAAGCTGCAGAGTCCTCACCGTGGGATCACATCAGTGAGCTTCGCGCCCAGCAGGTCCCCCAACTGCGTCTTCCCATGGATGACTGATGACATCGACTACAACTTCGACTGCACCACGACACTTCACCCCACTGACAGGTAGCGAAAGCTACTAGGGCTTTGACCCTCGAGACACAAGGCAAAAACCTAACCGGCAGAGGCCTTAAAAGATGTGGGGGATCCACCCCCCCCCCCACAGTCACAGCCCTTGCCCCACAGTTGACTTGACTTGACATTTGGAGGTTTTAGAGAAGATAGTTGTAAACTGATTATTTCTGTATACTTAGAGTACTGAAGGGATTTAAAACCATTTATTACAAGTTATTTCTGCTTGCCCATAAAAAACACAAAAAGAATAAACAAATTTTAAAATTTATTAAATTTTAAAATCCTCTTAATTGTTAAAGCGTTACAATCACAAAGCGACTATTTAACTGTTTTGCTGTGATTATTATTCGCTTGCTTTGGGTAAGAAGAATAGTTGGAGTAAACACTTAGAATTTGTAAATAAATAAAGTAACAAATCTATAAATTCTTGTATAACAAATTATGGTTAGTTTTACTGTAATAACATGTTGAAGTACCTTCACCACGGTGCAGTTCTAGGAAGCAACTGACATCAAAATATATAGAACCTGCTTGACGTGTCTCTCAGACACATTCATGTTAATAATTCTCTTAGTAATCTTTATACTTGTTATCAAATATGTATGAACCGAATTTAAATATTTTTATTTTTTATTGAAAATAAATTGATTCTTTTTGAATTAAGAACGAATAATTTAGATCATGAAGTGTTTTTAAAGTAGCTGGATAAGGAAATAAAAACATTTAGAATAGAAACGTTATGTTAAAACCACATTTACCGATGTAAGTAAATGGTTTTATTTCTTCTCTTAGGATAAGAAGCTTAGAAAATTACAGCTAGGACCTGCAGATAAGGACCTTTGCGCTGCGTTTGGTGTGGTAGGATATTTTGGATGGGTAAAATTAGGGGAAGAGGTTGCCTTCTATTGAGGTTCATGACGGAGGATTTAGAGGACTAATGAAAAAGCCTCTACATTGAAAGCAGGTAGGGACTGGCACACCCTTTTGTCTAGGCTGGCAAGAACCTTTGCCTCTTAGTTAACAGACTCCAAGGGTCATCTCCCGCAGTAAAATAAACCTATCGAATTACCCTTGCACCACAGAATCTCGACATTTGAAAAACAGGATCTTTGGTACACAACTTATTGTTACGCTATCTAAATATACATACTAAAAGATATTCTCGCTTTCAGATCGTTTTTAAATAGCACTCCCTTTATTATGTCGTAACGTACATATTCAATACAGTTATCTGAGTTTCTGTGTGAAACAATAGTGAATAGCACCAACACAATGTGGTAACCTTCACTTTAAAAGTAACTCATCTTAAACCTATTAGGTTACGCCATTTTTGAACTTTTAAATTACAAATTCAAGTATCTTAACCGTTATATTTTCCTAAACTAGAAAGATATTGAGTGCATTCAAGAAAAAAAATTAATTCTGCAGTGAATTCTAGGTTGTACTGATATTTTTATTTAAATTAAAGTACTAACAAAGAAGATTTTTATACGAATCATTATACTTTCGGCTAGGTTGAGATTATTGTTGCTATGCAAAAACAGAAGCATTCGAACTCGGGCCCGTGAGATCATAAGCTGAGACAGAATTACTCATCTACGGTAGTATATGTCTACTAATCACATTCTGGTAATTCCTTCTTCAGCATGTGCCCAATATGTGCAAGTAAACCGTTTGCGTTAACAATTGATGTTATTAATATTGATATATAATGCAAAATCCCTCACCATTAAACGGTAATTAAAATTTAGTTACTGCGAAAAGTTATTTGAAAATATTAATGGAGTCTAGTAAGGAATTACTAACTGTAATACTTGGTTCGACTGGACTTTGCTTCTTGTATAATGGAAGAGTACGAAAAAATTAGATAAATTATTGTTTGTTTGCTAAACTGTTCAAAGTTATATGAATGTAATGAATGTATGAATGAACATGTAAGCATTTAAACATACCTTACTTAGGTGTTTTAAATGTGACAGTTAATATCTACTTAACTTTGAACTCACTGTATATTTAGCACACTACAGTATACCGGAAAGCTGGCTGAGTTAAATGTAAGAAAATGGTTTTCTCAAACAATTATACGTTCATATCAACTGTGTTAACTAGATCCAAAATTCATAACGTCATTTCAAAATATTCGGAGGAAAAAATTAATCCAATATACGTTTACGTTTTGGGTACAGATAGATTTAAGAACAGTCCAAAACTCAAATTTATCAGAAAACGTACCGTAGGGATTAATTTTGTATAGTAATCACCCTTATGCAAAATACAAAAGTCATAAAAAATCAGCAAAAATTTGATTTCTGTTTATTTTAAATCATTCTATTATACTTGAATATTATTTATTTCTAAACACTTACGCATGCACAGTTGTAGTAATTTATGTTGGGATTAATTGTCTATGAAACTAGGATGTAAACTACGTTCTTTGGATGTCAAGATATAGTCAGAGCAGAAACTATGATCTATAAACAATAAAAATAACTCATTGTAAGTCCTAGTCCTTGTCATCTCTCTGAGCCTCACATCGTGTTCCTTGTTCGGTTGTTCTCCGAAGTGCTGCGATTAGAGTGACTTTTGAATATAATACTGAACAATACAAAACATTAATTATGGACCTTTCATTTCTTGTTTCCATGGATATAATTTAATTTCGATGTGTACTTCTGCTGGGATCAAACCAGCAGAAATCTTTAAATAAAGTTGTCAATATGTATTCCCAAGCAAGTGCCGTTCTTTTATAAATTTAAAATAATAAAACAAGATTTTTTTGTATTTATTTTCTAGTCTAGGGGCCATGCATTTAAAAGTAAACAAGCAGCCTTGAAATTCGTGAAATTGTAATTATTCCCACTAAAATTAAACTGATTGTAAGCCAAAACTAGTTTTGATGCGGGTCGTAATGAAAGAGCTACACGGAAGTAAAAAGATATTAAGCGATATGTGTAACAAAGATATTTGTTTCATTAAATCATTTTTATCCGAACGTCAGCCAACGAGATGTAAAGATTAAATTAGCCATTTCAGCTAATTATTTATTACTGATATTATCAAGAAATATATTTTTTATAAAGTGTGGCCTACGAAGATTTAATCCTAATTTACGAGAGTATTAGAATAAATAACTTATTATTTAACCTATTTTTTTAAAGAGAATAGATTGATAATCTTACATTGCATCCCACAGTTGTGACAAGTTTCTACGTTAGTTATTATTTGCCCATTCGGTTAATAATTAATATTTTAACGGTGAAAAGAATCAATTATACACAGTCACTAATTTTAAAATGTTCGACTCAAATAAAATAAACATAAACTTAATTAAAAAATGTCCTACCTTTGTTAAAAATATATGTTCCACAATATTATTTTATCAATTTATATTTCTGCATGAAAGAAGAATTACAATTTCATTTTTAATGAAACAAATTTATTTAAGGTGAAGGTATAAAGTAATAAGTTATTTCTATAACTAAATTACTTTAACTAGTAATGTATTTTCCGTTTATGGAAATGATTGAATATAAACTATATGAAGTAATACATTATGAATTTTAATCTAAGTCAGCTAGCTTCAACACTAATTTCAAATTATTTCAAATGTTTACCCTACTTCGAAATGCATGAAATATGTCTCTCAGACATATTTAAGTAAATAATTCTCTTAGTAATCTATACATGTGCTAGTAAATATTTGTAAACGGATCTCAAAAAAATTATACTTTTTAAATAAAGACAATGTTAACTGATTCTATCTGCACACTTAGAGTACTGAAAAGATAAAAACCCTAAATCACGAGTTTTTTCTTTTTGTCTACAAAACATACTAGCGTAAATGTTTTATTATGATAATAATCTTCGCCAATGAAGAAATAACCTGTTTGTAAACTTTCTTAACATGAAATGATTTATATTTATTTCGTCATAGAAACACAGATCCCAACATATACACATAAACAAGAAATGATCTCCACATATGCGTAACCTCTGTGTGGAGATCGTGCTGCGATCAACAGCATGAGTATTATACTAATTGATAGTATATGTACATAAGTATAAGTACATACATGATAGCTACAACAAAGCTAATGCTGTGTTATAGCTAATAATAAGAGAAATGATGATTTGATGATGAATGATTTGTAAATAATAATAGATATGAACTCAATTTACCCCAAAGAAAAAGATTATATCAATAACAGTTTATTAGAAGACTTGGAACCTCTCACACACTTATACCCTCACACCACACAAACAACATAATCTCTCTCTCTCTCTCTCTCTCTCTCTCTCTCTCTCTCTCTCTCTCTCTCTCTCTCTCTCTCTCTCTCTCCCCTGTCATACGCCAACCCACTGTCAATTATCCTGATGAATAGAGGTTCGACAATTAAGCTAATGTATATAGTTATAAAATATTGTAATTCACCTTTAGTCAACAAAAGATTACATTCTTTTAAAAATGGTTGGGTTTTTAAACACTTGGTACCTTAAGGCAATCTAGTAATTTAGAGAAAATTATATTTCAAATATAATGTGAATTTGTGCAATTGATGGACTTCTGCTATCTAAATATTAAAGATTAAATCCTGTTAACGGTAAACGCGTTATTACTACATATTTGCTGTGATTATAACCACTAAAACTACGATGTAAACTACTTTTATTAAGAAGAATATTTAGAGTAAAATCTTTGGTTTCTAAATAATTAAAGTAACTCATCTTTAAGTTATTGTATTGATCTTGATCTTTGCCTTCGTACTTCTGGTGTAGATTTTCCTCGTTCTGCGTCGTTAAGGACTTTTACATTAAATTGAAAAATGTCCTGGTCCTTATCAAACTTTTGGCCATCGGACTTGTTCCTGGTCCTGCTTCTACAACTCATCTTGGTGTGAGTTCAACGAATTTTATACACTACGCTATCATTTTATCGATAAACACTGAAGTACCTGTCCTTTGTTGTTTCCATGAAAATGAACAAATATAAATTCATATACGCTTATTTATTATTTAACTGTTTTTTTTTTCACTTTAGTTTTTACTTTCACTTGCTTTTTTACGTCATGTCTACGGCTGGCGATAAACCGTTTCTTGTTTTCTGATTACCCAATCACATACATAACATAGAGAGCAATATGTTTCGTTACTTTTGTCTTACATTAGTGTGTAAATATTAAATATTACTGTTTTGATACAGTATCCAGAGACACTGTTCGATGTCATGTTATGACTAGTATATCTGCAACTAGAAGAACGGAGATTTCATCCAAGTTTTTGTTCTGATCTATCTAATTCCGTAGTCTACATTACAGTGAATTTTAACAGCAATTTTACAGTTATTTAGGAAACACAAGTTATTATAATAGTATACAAGTTAATATATTGATAATTTATTAAGAAATAAATCAATTATTTGAAACATTAGTGAACGGGGAAATTTAAAGTGTTGTCAAAAGTTACGTGTTTTGAATATAACTCCATAATGAGTAAAAACGAAAAAAAGTAAATTATAAAATTGGATCTGCCAAAAGGTTCAGTTTAGTAGTTAACATTGCAAAACACAACAAACAAACATTAATTTTACAAATTGTAAATTGTACATTATTGTACTTAAATCTTTCACCATAATTAAATACATATTACAAATTTTATTGTTAAACCGAAGAAATCCAGACAACTATTGACGTCTGATCACGTAATCTTTGAAGAATCTCGTGAATTATTATATGATTCATTAAGATTTACGATTCTTGTAAAAGATTACATACGTTGATTTTAAGTGCTAGATAAAACTATTCTTTTACATAGATAATAATGCGTTTTATGATCGACCATCCATCCATCTATCCATCATTGAAACATATCACTTAGAATGGTGTCTCAGGTTTTCTTTAGCCTGATTGGGGTAATGTAAAAGTTTCTTTGTATGGTTGTCTGCCTGGCTGTCTGTCTATTAATTTCTATTTCAAAATACATTGCGATATTTTAAATAATATATCACATATTAAAATACCGTAATTGTTTGCAGTACTCTACCAGCTTACTTAGTCTGCGATTTACCCATCGTCAATATAATCATCTATAAATACAATTAAAAACTTTTCGCTAACACTCATCCAAATCCCATCAAGTGACATACTCCATGGTTTATCCCTATGACACAGATATAGAAAAAACATCAAAAATACGAAAGTATATATGTCAAGAAACGTTCTATATATCATGACGTGCGAACATACAGATAGTCAGAAATGCAATTTTCTATCTTCCCGAGTTATAGTCTTTGATAACCCTAATTTGACTGTAACGATTTCATCTTCATTTATCATGAAAAAAGATTAATGTATGTGTGTTTTTAAAGCCGTAAATATATCGAACACCACAAATTTTAATTGATTCAGTGTGAAATGTTGATAGTATTATTGCTGATGTGACAAACTGTTATAACTCCCAGCCAGTGTAACATTCATACATGATAACCTCTGCATAATAAATACTAACTTACCGTTGGAGACGGCTTCCATATATCATCGTGCTACACTATAATAACAAATCCTGGTAATTCTTAAAATCTCATACCAAGTTTTATTTCAGTGACGATGAGGTTTAAAAATTTAAAACTATAATGATATGTATCTTCATCTGATGTAAACTTAGAGGAATTCGAAATCGTAGAGTATCGAAAATCATGGAAATATGAAAAATTATTTTTATCTGAGATATATTTTCCTTGATTTACCGCAATTAAAAATGAACAAAATACAAATAAATAACAGCTAATCACAATCAGACAATATTAATTGGACAATATTCGGACTGTATATGATGGTTGGCTGACATTGATTTAACATTTATTTACGTATAACTGGTTTTTAAGTGTACTAAGCAAAGAAAAATAAAATTCTTCCTTTTCACCCTTTTTTCTATACTATTTCGAGCTCCACAACAACTGGCATAAGTATTGATTGGTTTATTTTTAGGGTAAATTTTGCCTAGCGATATCCAGGTTGAGTGTATAATACTAAGCAAATTGGCTTTAAACTCCTGCACTAACAGACCGATTTTATAGAAGTGCTCTAAAATATAAAATAAATGTTAAGAACTATTTTTATATTTAAATGATTTTTTCTGAGTATAGAAGATACCTTCGCTCGGGAGACGTTACTAAATACAAGGCAACATCTTAGTTTTAGTACTCGTAAACTGTATTGTAGGGGATATAGTATTATACAGGAAACTTTAATAATGAATATTGTGCTTTAATAATTCAATAAAAATTTAAATTTTCTGTCACTTTTAAAGATGCACTGATTCTGTTGTAAAGCTCTCATTGCTTACGAAGGTGTGCGATTCGGTTATTCAGGCAATGGTTCAATCCAGCAGGGTGCGCCGCCCTCGATTTTAGCTCAATCTTTATTCTCCAAAACGATATATTTATATTTAATCATGAAGAAGAAATTAAATTATTATTAGGTATAAAGATAAAATTCAATATTTAAATGTAATATTGGAATTTAATTAGACATTGTAAACACTGCATAATTTTAATAGACCCTTTATTACCTCTTGTACTATAGAAGAGAGATCTAGCGTGAATTTCAATAACTAATAGAATAAGTTAAAACTTCTAGGACATAATATTTATGTGCAAAATTTTTGGGAACTGAATATAAATTATTAACTTTTACTAATTAAAAAACGTTTGATCGATTTTATGTATTAAATTTAAAGAATTAACTAATTCTACTTCATTACAAATATCTTGCTTACCAGAAATTCTAGAAAGATTTCCATAAAACAGTAAAGTTGAAAAATGTTTCCCATAAACGGATTTATAAATATTTTTAATAAAACGATTTGAAAAAAACCAAAATATTTGGATGAGTGTATCAGCTATGGCATAATGATAACTGATTCTCCCTGTACTCTAAGGGTACTGAGAGGATTATACACAACACCAAACACAAATTAGTGGCTTTTACACAAAACATAAAAATGAATTGATTTAACTATATTTAATTTGTATTACCGTTAGCCATACCGATGGACAGTTCTAGTGCTTTGAGCTGTGATTAATAGTTTTTAAAAATTAGACAAAGATTCCTTTGGGTAACGAGGGATAGGGAGTAAAATAAATTTGGTTAATAAAGAATGAAAATAACTCATCCAAGTAAATCTTGATCCTGGTCCTACTTCTGGCTTACCCGCCGTGTTCCTAGTGGTATTTCCGGGGCTTTTTGTGAATTGACCAAAGTTTGAAAATTGTGGCAACATAACACTTTAGAATTATTTAAAAAAATTAAATCTTATTAGTGCCATGTTGTTTCCATGGATATAAAATTATGTTTTATGTAAACTGCTGCATACGTCTCACCTGTCGCATTGTATTGCTGACGTCACCACTACTACTAACACTCCATAAAACGCTTGTTATCTGATTACCCCATCACACACATTTTAAGTAAGCAAACGTGTGAATAAAACATAATTATAAACATTTTAATGTGGATAGTCCCCCGACTCAAGTTATGATTTGTGTGCTACATTATTATTGTTTAAACACAATATTTAGGGACACTGTCATGACAGTTTATACTATTGTGCATTACTCTATAATATGTACATCTAAATTTCAAGAAATACTTCAGCAAGTAATACTATAAATCATCAATAATCATATTTATGTTTATATTATAAATGCAAATTTTTTGATGTGTCATAGTCTCGTTAAACTTACCGGACAGATTTAATTAAATTTTATATGTCCATTACTTAGATATAAAGAAAACATGTGCATTTCTATTTCAAAGTTCCCTAATTCCAATACAATTCCCTAAACATTTTCTTAACATATTCGTTTCATTTTAAAACTTAAGCATGTATTTAAATTTAAAATTAACAATATAGCATTTTGCTGTAACTCTGTGACACAACGCAATTTATTTCAATTTTGTTATTTCAGTAAATAATCGTCAAATTTTGTCGTATTAAGATAAAAATAATAATGGCAAGTACGATATCGTATTTATATAGATGCCACCAATGAACTATTAAACCAATTTTCATATTATATCTTATACTATCTTTATATTTAGCTTGTTGGACATTTCCACAAAACGTATTTAATAGGCACGAAGCCTTGAAAGAATTGTAGTTCATACATGAGTATAATATCTCAAATTATGATTTAAAGCAATCTAGATAAGGTATTACGTGTTGTAGCATTATAACCTAACTAATCTAGTTATTAAGAAAGGAGACTGCAATTTATAAACGAATTATATCATTATAAGAACCAGTTAAAGGATGTCGTTAAAAATTGTTATCTAAGAAATAAGGCAGCAAGTTTATAATGCACATAAACGCCAGATATGGATAATAGGTCAGAATATATAGTGGAATGATAAATATCTTAGCATTTATGTGTACATCTAAGAGCACAATGAACAACGCAGTTCATTTATTGACTAAAATATTGGTATGATGCAATACTTAGGTATTAATTACTTGTGGTAATAACTTAAAAAAATACACGAGTACTACCATTTAGGTACATTTTCAAAAACTAAGGTTATTTTAAAAACATAAACAATCCTTTGTCCTTGCTGGGCGAGATATTCAATCTTTGTACATTTATATTTCGGCTACTTCGTTTTTAATTTATAATCTAATGATAAATACTTAATAACTTTTGCTTATAAAGCCTTTATGAACGGCTATTTTGTAGTGTGCGTTTTAGATTGAAAATCGAGAAGAGGAATTTTCAGATTTATACTGTTCGTAAGATTTTTTTATTAGGGTATTAAAACGCAAAGTATATATTATTAAAACTTTCTTTTATTTTTTATAAATACAATTTATAAATTAAATTTGATGTCAACGTTCGAGACCATTTTCCCATAAATTAATATCAGTTTCAATTTTGTTGTAAATAAAATCTTGCTACGCTCAATTTCAAAAATGTGTAATGCCTATTATTGTTTTGGTTATTGTTTATATAAGAAGAAAATATAAGGGATCACAGTGTATGGCGTTGATCTGTGAAACCCCTTGATCAAAGGTTAAACGTTGAGATATTTTTGAAATCATATGTAGCACATTATACACTGAATCGGCATGGTAATTTAACAACTCATTTATAGCTTAGGATTAGATAAGGCCCTTATACTAAAGGGATTAAAAATCATCCTTAATATTACAATACAGAAACGATGTAGATTAAGACAACCATCTAAGCCAATAACCGGGTCAGTTAGGGTACCTCCGGTTATTGCGAGACAGATTATCCTTAGGATGCAGGTCAGCCCACGTAAGGATGAGTATTTAACCACCAGACAACAGCCCCAAACGTTAGTCCAGGTCTAATCCCGGAGATTTAAAGCCACTACAATAGCTCAGGCTGAAAATCACAAGACTCTCCGATCTAAAGACTGCACTGCTTCAATAACTTTATTCCCCTCGCAGTTGTAGTCCCTAATTCCGTCACCTTTCACCAACATTTAGAACTTAACTAGAGACATGAACTTGATAGTAGAGCCTCCTTGGCAAAAAATGACCTCAAGTTTATATATATATATATATATATATATAAATATATATATATATTCAAGTTTAGTTATTTTAAAACTGAAAATGGATTCTTGGAAAATGAGAAAAAATATTACAGTGCGTATGAATGTAGAGGTGTTTCTTATCAGCGCCATAGTATAAAATATATGTAATTTACACATTGCTGATTGCTTGAAAGTTCTCTTAGAATTTACAACATGCCGAAAAGCGTTTCTATCGCTGCATAAAAATATCCGAGCAGTTTTTATATTTTAAGGTAGATTTTGTAATACAAATAGGAAACATAGTCATTAGATTGAACTCTAGTGCTTCAAGGACTTAAAAATTACGGAAAGTACATGTATGTAAAGGCTCAGAAGTAAGAGTATTTGTTCTGACCATTAATAAATGCTTTGTAACCTGATGTGATTAAAATGTTAGTCTCAGAACTAAAATCAGTAATACGTGACTTATAATATAGAATAAATAAAGAGTCGAAATCATTGATAAGTTTTAAAATTTATTGATACTGTTAAGAAATTCACATTACTAAAGAAGTTGTATACTAGGGTCATTATGGTAATGGTTTACTTCACAATGGTGTTCACTCAATTTATAAGTTCAGCTGACCCATTTTTGTATCTGAATGATTTAGTCTAGTTTGCCATGACACGAAAATTAAATTATTATTCGTTTGGAAAAAATTTTTGAACCGTATTACGTTTCATTAGTTTTAAAAATAACATGAATTACTTGGGTATTATTAATGTTAGTCAAGTCAAATACACAAATTTCAAATAAATTAAATATTTACTCTGACCAAAACATCCATAAAGTTGCTGGAAGACGTACGTTAGAAAATCCTTCACATAACAAATTAATTATTCTTTATCAACTTTGTTAAACCTAGGATCGGTTAAACCACGACACTTCACCCCACTGACAGGTAGCAAAAGCTACTAGGGCTTTGACCCTCGAGACACAAGGCAAAAGCCTAACCGGCAGAGGCCTTGAAAGATGTGAGGGATCCACCCCCCCCCACCACAGTCACAGCGACTTTGACTTGGACTGCAGTAACTGCTAATAATTTTCCATATGATTGAACCCGATTCTCCCTGCACGCTTTGGGCACAGAGAGGATTAAAACAACCCAAAACACAAGTTTAGTAGCTTTTCAATAAGGAGAAAGAATTTGTGAACAGTGAAAATCTTTGCAAAATAAAGGGAAATCCGACGAAATAACAGATATAAATTTTTTTTTTGCTTTCGAATCAGGTCTCCGTTTCATATGAACTGATCTAGTGTTTTTTTTGTTTTATTTAATACTCACTAAACTAAAATGTAAACTACTTTGGGTATCAAGAGTCATTATTAGGATAAATTGTGATTACTCATTTACAGAAGTAACTGCCTTGCAAGTCCTGGTCCTCGTCCAGCTACTGACCATCACATTGTACTACATGTAGTGATTATCTGACTTTGGAAATGCTAAAACATACTCGCAATATTATTTAATGTTCAAAAATATTAAAATATCACAACTTTTTTTGTTTCTACGGATATTAAACAATGATTGTTTGGAAAAGGTTTGATATATTTCATATGCGTTTCTAATTCTTTTATATTTTGTTGCCTTTTTTATTTCAAGGATACTACTAATAATAAATAAATCTCTACTTATCTAATGACCCATACACATACATTCTATAGAGAACACTATATATTATGTAACAATTTAATTATCATGACATATTTTAATAATGCTATTTTGGAATGGTAACTTTGTAAAAGTCCCCCTTGGGCATTGCCTTTAGTGGGAAAGATTACTTATTTAAACTGAATAAAAACTAAAGTATACGCTTTCATCCCAACAGTTTTAAAATATCTCCAAATGAGGTTGATTAATTTTAAAATAAAACATTGCAAACCACTTTAAATTAAATTTTAAAGAATTGTTGATTATGTTGTACATGATCAAATATAACCTTTTATGTACTGTTTTCGATATGAAATTTTACGTATTTATAATTAATTTTTATGTAGATGACAGTACCTATTCTAACATAGTATATTGCACTTATCTGGATGCCTCTGATGTCGAAACTTTGCAGGGGATTGTTTTGAGCTTCTTCGTTTTTTGTCTCCGCTTATTTTTGGGTCCCTTCAGACGAACATGACTCCAGAAATCAGGAGTCAAGTCTGCAACAGCATGAGATTTCAATCGCGACACGTATGAGGAAGGTGAACTGGAAATAAACTCATCATTTGCATGTAAAATTGTACCTACATTGTTATATATTTTTAGATTATTTAAAGCTGTAATTATTATATTAAAGTATAGTTGCAATAATAATCGTAATTTTATAGTATTTAAATCTAAAAAAGTCTTAACTATGTATCTACGTATAAAAAGATATACAATTCTATTACGAGGTAGTACTATTCAAGAAATGTAGATAATTTTCTCTATTAAAAATATCCTCAGAATCAGTACGTTAAAACATGCTAATAAAAGATTTAAAATAAATAAATATATATATATATATATATATATATATATATATATATATATAGTTTGGTTAGGATGCTTTAAATATACTAATTCTGAGGAGAAAAATTATACAAAATAATACATATCTACCAAAAAACCAATTGTTACGGAAATTGCAAAATTCTTGTATTTGAAATTAGTTATTTAAACCACTACCATTTGCAATAGCTTAAATTAAAATATATACTAGTTTTATATAACTTTTGACCATAGTTTATTCTGCATAAAATAGTTAGAAATATTTAAAAATTAATATTTTGCAAACTTTTAATCATAATTCATATTCATTTTCGCGGCTCGTTTAGCATTTACTCAACGTAGCATTGGCGAAGCCTATTATCTAAGAGACCGATAAATTTCTCTTCTGAATGTCTCCTAACAGGACAACCAGACAATTAATTTAACTACTAAACTCAAATTTAAAATTTAAAATCATTTTAAATGGTATTTTATGCAAATTAATCATTATAATATTAACTTTGGTTGTAACGCTGATACGTGATCTGGATTACTCCTATTTTTATACAACAAATTTTATTAATACCAGTTCGTAGAAAAAATGAAAAAACCTATTTTTAAACGTTTTCCTTTAAAAAAAAAATATTTATATTTATACTGAGTATCTAAAATTACCTTTTTAAGTAATTAACATAAAGGAATTTAGAGGGTGAAAGAAGAGCTATCCTATCCTTCCAAATAATTAATCCTCGTTTTCGGTCATTTTATGTATCTTAAAAATCACAATCATAACCACAAATGACAGTTTCTAACTGAGAGTGTCCCAAGTAAATCACAAAACTTTCAATTCATATTCATCTTATCAGTGAACAATACTTAATACTTAATACTTAATACTTAAATCATAAACACAAGTATACAACAATAATTTACTACGTCAAACATTAGAACACAAGATGTATTCTTTAACTAATGTTGAGTCTTCTGCTACATTTTAACTACCTTTTTCTACTCTTTCGGATAGCAGCTTAAGTGTCAATGTACAGGACAAAATAAAAAAACCAGGAATAAGTGAGGGTTTTATGTGATGCATGAGTAGGATCATACTTGTGTATTATTAAAATATTTCTACTGAAAATTATTATTAAATATATAAGAGCGTATTACTAGCTTGTAACTCTCGGTAGTTTTATTTCCAACCAATTTTAAGATTTTTCCTTAAAAGGAAAATTTGTATTATATTATAAGGTGAGCCAGACTTTTTTAAATGTTTTTTTATTTTATATTAAATAATGGACATTGCTAACTATATACAGGTAATATTTCAGTGATCTAATAAATACAAAGCTTTTTGTGGTTTTGTATTTCCTTATCTAGTGTATATAAAAGACTTCTAAAATATTCCTAGGCAATAAAAGACTAACAAGAGCTGCATGTTTTTCATGAGAAAACCCATCAGCTCTCCCCGCTTCATTCCTCACGCAGTCCCAGTTCTCACTGAGTAATGTTTCATCTCTCCAAGTAAGTTAACCGACTCAGTTTACTCGCCGACTCAAGTAATTACGCAAAACATTTCCCAAAGATTAGAACAATGAGTAATTTAAATTGTAAAATTTTACCGTTTTTCTCAATAATAACTTTTTATTTGTTATTTACTCCAAGAATATTTCCAAATATTAGGAGGTGTTAATGTACTTTGGTGTATCCATTGTAATTACAAACAAAGCTGCTAGAAACAACACAACGTACAATTATTTAATTATGTTCACTAATATTCTCGACACCGATTACATGCATGAAACCGAGTTACGTTATTATACTTAGTTTAAATGAAAAATAACGTTGAAAAAGCAATCTAATAAGTTGTTCCTATTACTGTATCATTTCAATAATAAATTTTTGATTAATTGTAAATTTTAAGAGAGCTCTAGTGGTAATCTCAGTAACTAATTTGATAAATTAAAAATGATAGACTATTTCTCACTACAAATCTGCAGAATATCGTTATATAGTTATTGAGTTTAAACTAGTTAACGCGATAAATTTTTAAATTTTAATCCTAATTCGGTTAGAATTCGCAAATTTTTACTTATTTTAAATATGTACCCTACTATAAAATGCTTGAAAGTCTCTTTAGAGATTTAAAAGTAAATAATTCTCGTAGTAATCTTTATACTTTTTAAATATATGTATGAATGGATCTTAAAAGAAAAATTGCAATTTTCAAAGTAGCGCATTGTAAACTGATTCTTTTTATACGCTTAGTGTACTGAAAGAATCAAAAACGTGAAATATAAAATGTGACACATCCAAATATACATGTGGTATTTTTTAAATAAATAACCATATTAGATTATACTATTAGAAGTTAAAATTAAGGAGATGCTATGTTCTCTATGTTTGGCTTAAAAAAGGTTTGACTACATCCACACAGAACGTAAAGGCTTTCACATAATGGATTCTCTCTTTTTATTTAGGGACTTCTTCCATTTAGAACATGCTTTGAGATATTTTAAGTAAACAGTATTTAGCCACTTGACTCTCAAATAAAGCGTTGTTTTACATTTAAAAAATTTAATATTTTTCCTGCATTAAGATGGAGTCACTAATGTATTGCAAAATTTTAAACCTATTACTCTTAATACAATCATAAAACCAATCAATTCACAAATTATATATTCCACACATACAATAATATGGTGGGACTTGTTAAAACTTATGAAATACTGTTTTTTTTCTTTTGGGATTAATGCTATTAAGTTTTTTCATGCCTTATTACTCAATCTTTTTCTTACACATTTCAAAGAGCTGAGCCAATATAGCTTACTGATTTTTTATACAAATAAAAGTCCATGTGTAGATAGACAAAAATATTTATAAAAACATTGATACTCATAACACACATTATTATCCAAAAAAGCCAATTCCACAATTACGATTCGAGTACTTCAGATAAATTTTTAAATTCATTCTTCAAAACTTTATAGATATGTCTTCTTCCAATGACTAATTAAACACTCCAAAAATATATGATGGACTAAATTTCAATACCTATTATTAATTTTTTTCCTAAGTAATTCACATGAATCTTTTCAGAATTAAATTTTCTACAAATCTGTTCAAGAAAAAAATTACCTTTATTTAACATTTATGGAAGTAATCTTACGTTAAACACAAAAATGTGTTATTTCTTTGCACCAATTCTTGTGTTTTACGTAAGATATCTCTGAAAGTATTGCATTTACAGCTCTGGGACGAATTTTAATAAATTTTTCAGATATAAAAACATAAAAAACAATCGTATTTGTATCTTTATAACTACCTTTACCATTTTTATACGGCCTGACTTCACCAAGGGTTCTGAAATCCGGGCGAAATCTTTCGCTAGGCGTAACTCGCTAACAAAGCGTTTCCGGGCATATGGTTATATAAACTTTTTTACTTGTTTTTAGCTATAGAATAAGCTCCCGAGAGATTGTCGTTTAGTTTTGAATCACCCTGTATAAGAGGAAGATTTTTATAGAGACTATGCAGTTCATTTTTTTAATTTATAGGGTTGATGAACTGTCTATGTCAATTCGATTGATAATCACAAAAGCCATTTCAACATTTAATAATCATTTATTCACCTTATAAAGACACTTAACGATTACAGTGTTACAGACGACGGGATAAAAGTCAACTTTGAAGACTTTGACAACCAGGCGGTGAGGCGCTGTGTACTAGGAAGTACCTATAGTATCCAAAATATTTAACTCTGTATGTTTATATTGTTGTAACACATGCCGCGCATTCAAATATTGTTATAAAAACAGTAGAGGCAGATCCTCTCTTAAGGATTATTACGCCTATCCTCATGGGCTTCTGGCCTGTGCGGGGGTGTTATTATACAGCATAAGAAGAAGAGTCAAAGGCCATTGGTACTGACAAACACTGTGCCTGGTCACACACAGGGAATAAGCTGTGGTCTCTTTCTATGTCAGATCCAGAGTGCAAAGTCCTATAACGTGCGGTTATCGACTCTAGCAATACCAGTTAGTATTTTCAACATTGGATTATTGCATGTAATCACTTGTATATTATATAACTTTACGAAGAAATGTGTGTGTTCCATTATATACTCATAACGTAGTATGTAGTATATACATAGTTTCACTCTTCAACTTAAGGTTCCTAAAAGATAACTATATGTAATTAATCTAGGTATTTTCAAGTCAGGAATATGTTCCAGTGTCCATCATATATTTTTGGAGTGTTTAATTAGTCATTGGAAGAAGACATATCTATAAAGTTTTGAAGAATGAATTTAAAAATTTATCTGAAGTACTCGAATCGTAATTGTAGTGGAATTGGCTTTTTTGGATAATAATGTGTGTTATGAGTATCAATGTTTTTATAAATATCTCTCGAGAGATTGCCGTTTAGTTTTGAATCACCCTGTATATATTATTTTTAACATCAACAACGGAGACTATAAATTGATAATATTGTTTCAATAACTACGTACAATTTTAAAAACAGCAAAAATTAAATTAAACTAGTGCTATTTTTAAGTCTTTTTACAAAATATAAGTGATATCATGATTGTCAAACATACGTGTTCAAGTTTCTAATTTGTTTAAACTCAAAGCAAACATTAAAGGCTAAATGTCAAAGGAATAGAACTAACCGCCTAGTCATGTTTCAACATATGCTTTGCACGCCTTCGTAATGGAACTTGCAATGATTCTTGATTACAAGGGTGCTCTTCTTGTGCGACATATTTTACATTAATCAATGAGTTATGTAAAACAAATTGCAATTTGTAATCCTGAACTGCTGTAATAAATATTGCTATCTCAAGTGATACAATATGTAAATTTGAAACCTTATTTGCAATATACACAGAGTATTACATGTCGTATTGGATTATGATCTAGCAAACAATATTATAATATATTCCTAATGTGTTTTATTTAGTTGTATTGATCATGGGCATATTGATGAGTGAATCGCTGTATAGATTTAATGAGAAAAAGATTTAAAGTTTATTGTAGCGATCGCTCCACGTTTTATCGTCTGTTAGATATAAAGTAGACTTTTAAAATTATTTATTTATGTATTATCCACAAAAATATAAATGTTATGTTTAAAGGATCTTCCACATTATGGTCACCTGTGTCATTTGTTAGATTGTTAATTTAACCCAAGTTGATGATGTAGGTATTAGTGTTTACTTTACAAGAAATACCGAATTATTCGAAACATAATGATCTGCGAGATTTTATAAGTTAAAAGATGATTATATTTTCATGCAGCAAATCCTACAGTGGGGTTCATAACGACAATTGTTGCAGAACATAATGCATTGAGCAAATGTAATAATATATCTGCATAATCAATTAAGATTTGAAAATAAATAGTTGTAAATGCAATTGAGGCAGTAAATCTTGGTTTTAAAAATAAACTAAAAAAACTAATTTCCTCCAGGAATAATGTAATTTTGGTAGAATTACCCTCATAGCGGTGAATAACTTAAAATATTGGAACTAAACAGTTAGCCAGGGTCATCCTAAGTGGACTCATATGATACGTTCATGGCTCTTCATCATCATACTGGATAAAACCCCGAGTGTTTAGGGGTAAACAGTAGTTGTAAACTCTATAAAATTGGTTAGTTTGAGTTTGCATTTTGAGACTAATTTGTATTGTAATTAACATGTTTGCGCCTGTAAATTTCCATGAATGTATTGAACCATGTAAAGATCCAGAGCTTAATGGAATGACGAAAGGATGAAATTTCATAATAGAAGCAATATTTAACAGTTTTGGAAGCTAAAAAATAAAATTAGTGTTGGTAGGGTATCACGTGAAACTCAGGGAGCAAGATTATAAATTAAAGTTCTGCTTTGGGACTCATTGATTGCCATTAATTTCTGGCGTTCACGGTTCTTCCGAAGAAAAAAATTTTACAATTTTATAAAATATTAAAGAATGTAATATCAAGATAAACTTTAAGGAACCATCAGTTATATACGGAGCAGTTACTTTGATTCGTATATAAGATGGATTATAAGTTAACATTACACACTTTCATTAGTTTGTAACGTTTTAAGACATCTTATTTTAAGCTAATTTCGAGTCTAGGAGCTAAATCATACAACGGTTATCACAATCGACTGGTTTTGAGATGTTTTAGAACCAATGAGTATGTCATTTCCAATACTCGTATAATAAAAAAGCGAATGAAATCATTTTTAAGAAGAAAATTAGTTTCCAGTACAGATTTATTAAAAAAATTAAGTTTAAATGAAACAATGCCAAAATTAGTATTAAAAATTTAAAATTACTTAAGCAAAAAACTACTATAGCTGATAACTGAGTCAGGTCTTAAAGGAACGACTTCATATATCTTTTTGACCATTGCTGAGAAAATATCATAACCTTGCATATCAAAACTATGAGATTTCTAACTTCCCTTTGATAAAAATATCTCATTTTGCATCCTATATAGGTAAGGTTAATAAGAAGTTAAAAGATAACCTGAAATGAGAGCATGTGGCAAATAATACATCAAATTAAAAGTTTCTATTTGGATGTACCAATAGTGGCACAAATAAAATGGATACATAGAATATTTAGCCTTGTAATCTACTTTAAAGCATGAAAGCCTTATTTCAGGCTATACATAAAAGCATTTCCAATGGGTTGTCACTGCATTTAAAGTTCGTGGGTAGGATTTGTAAGTCAGTAGCGATTACATCATAAACAATTCTGTTATAACATTTATGTTTATTACACACATTCACCTGAAAACATGCCATAAACACTTTTAATCCTTCCTTATATTTATATGCTTTTACTGAGGAATTAAAAAAAAAACTGACGACATTTTTAACAAATATCAAAGGATCGTAACATTGAGGTCGGCAGAACTCGCTTTAATTTAGTCTTTGAAAACCTCAGCTATTTTCTACGAAAGTAGTTTCAACTTAATTGATTCTAAAAACAGTCTGCGTTATTTTTCAGAAAAACTCAATGAATGTTAATGCTACTAAAATTATTAGTTCGAAATGTATCAAATTTAAATATCTTTGTTAAAGAAAAATTTAACCTACTCATTCTGAAAATTTTATTTTACACAGTATTGTTTATTTTAATAATTTATAATTTTCTTAGATTTCTTAGAAGAGCTCCGTTATTTTAACCATCCCAACGTTTAAATGAGAATCAAGAACATTTATGTACAAGAACTGTAACACAACAGTTACTACAACAAAACTGGCATAAAAATTTAAAAAAAAACATGTATATATAACTGTTAATTTCAAAAATTGTCAGCTATTACAAGAAAAAGTTACTAATTTCCTTCAGAAAGCAAGTTTTGTAAATTAAATTTATATTAAAAACATTTTAACCATCAATTTTTAAATTACTTTAATATATTTTAAATTTATTTTCAGAACTTATTATAATACAAGCATTTTAGTTGTTTGTAATTAATATTCTGTTATATATGCGCGTAAATGATCATTATCCTTCCACGATAATAGTTTTACAAGGGAAGTTCATCATGAAACATCACAGAAGTTAGGACAGCTATAAAATCTCTAACCTATGTACAATACGTGATCTGAGAGAGGTATTACGAGTCATATATTGTTAGTCTTATTTTTGACGTGACAACGTCTTAAATTAGGTTGCGGCTCGGAGTCACTCATGAAAAAGTGTAACGCCCGGTAACGTTACGATGCCCGTCCAGTGGGTCCGCCGCACGGGATCCGCACGGGATAAAGCAGATAACTGTGGGTCCGCCGCACGGGATAAAGCAGATAACTATGTTTATTCGTGAAAATGTGGAGTGCTTAGATTCGTCATTTACAACAACTACAACAATAAAGGTAAATAATTGTACACTGATATTTCATTATCGTAAACTATGATTGATTGATTAATTGTTAGATTGACACAAAAGTTGAGAAACTGAGTTTATAGGTTATGTCATACTATTGACAAATGTTGATAGTGTTAAGTAAATTATTAGTTTAAATCACTCTGCAATCAATCGTAATTCAGTCGATTGAGAAGAAACAGCGCGTATTGCTAGTCAAACATTTAAAATAACAAATTATAACCTCTAACCTGTCATAACAGTGCGACCAAACAAACGAACTAAACCGACCAATCACCACGCGCGAAGTTAGAATTTAACTGTGTTTAGCAAGAATTTCAAATACCAATTTTAGTAAATGTTTTATTCAACTTTACCATTTACAATAACAAATTTTAATTAATTTCAAATTATGTACAATGTTTTAGTAAACAAAATATATTTCTATAGTTAAAATTTGTGCAATTCTTATTTTCATTCAATTCCTTTTTCCTATTGTGCAATTTAATAATATTCATATCAATAAATATTCTACCGAGAAAAAGACGTTGTCACGTAAAATCTTCGCCCGTAAAACCGACTTTACAGGCAACCATAATATTTTTTTTCGTTAAAATTTTCAGGTATAAGTTGAGTTTTAATTTTTCATACTATTTACATTTTTATTGATAGTTACAGCAACTCCTTTACCTTATCATCGGTGTTGTTACAAGGCATTTGTACTATTTTAGTAAAATTACTATTGAAATTTACTTATGTAATGTGATATTATTGATTTTTTGTTGAATATTTTATATTTTAAAAGTATAGCCAAAGTAAAATAATTTAAATGAAATCGTAAAAAGTCGAAATTACTATTTTTACATTAATAATCACTACTATTTGAAGGAAATAAAAGAAATAATACTGCTGAGGATATATTAGAGATATATTTACAGAATTAAAAGGTTTCAGAATTAAAATTTTACTACAATATAATTAAAAATAAATTCTTGATATATAAACCATGTTTCATGTTAGATAATATTTTTAAAACAAATGTACATGCCACTGCTCCAGCCTTTTTTCATTCGCATAATCTAAATATTCCATATCCTTTTATTCAAAAGCTTTTTTTCTAATTATTCAAAGAATTATATTAAAATTTTTTTATATCATTGAATGCTAATCACATTGTCTATTATTACTCTGAGTGAAGTAATAAAACATGTTCTACTTGTATTAAACTTAAAAGAGAGCAAGAATATTTGGACCTTCGTAAGATTTCAAAGACTTTACTACTAGTAAGCAAAGGTTTTATTGTTATCATTTTTATTTGGATTTATTACAATTAGAGTTTTGATTTTATAATCCTCAAATATTCTAAGGTATTGAGCCGGCTACATCAATAGACGCAATAGAAACTTAATCAAATGTACACGAGTTCCCAAGAGGAGTTGTTTGTCAAGTCTCCAATTTTCGTTTCTCGTTACATCATTATCATCCAACTAATGAGAATCAGCAAATTTCACACTAATTCAGGTTTGGTGGTAGGTAATTCTAATACGAGTTGATCCGCAGACACTCATAGATTATTCTCAATATAGTTGGATAGGTAAAAACCAACTCATAATAACAATAACATGCACTGTACAATTATTGAACGATTTATTAATATTTTCAGGGCAGAAAACAAAATGTAACAAAAATTTCCAGATGATACCTTATTCAAATCAAAACGAAGAAAATATATTTATTATCGTATAAAAATTTGAAAATGAACTTCTTGCTTCACAGTGATGCTATGGGGTATGCGTAGTATTAGGTACTGGAACATATTTATTTAATTATATTTCTTTATTTTTTAATGTAGTTTAATAGCTTAAAGTAAAAAGTGACCCAATACATTTTCTGGAATAGGCCCCTTTCATATTTCGACCTGTACAAGACAATCAGCAATAATCATCTGAGTGATAACGATAAATGTGTACAACGTCAGTGACAATGTTCTGCTACTATGATTATCAGCACACCAGCAAAAGCAGGAAATTCAGTCTCTGTCATCGATACTTGTCTGGTGTAAACAATGACGTAGGTTAATATAAACAGTAATACAGGTTTCTGCTTTTGCAATGTCAAGTCGATTTAACCTACTTCATCAATTCAGCGAGAGTTAAGACATCGGAACAAACAACCCTGCGATACAATTCCGTACAGAGCTACGAATCAATATGATGAACCTGTATATACAGGGTGTCAATTAAGTCTGGAACCTCTTTTTAATTTTTGAACCACAATATAAAGAAATACCAAAGTTCACACGTGCTTACTGGTGGTAGTAACGCACACATCTGCCCAATTAGTAATCGAAACCAGGAATCAATAATTATTACCAATAATACAACTACTGTTAGAATGTGAAAGTGGCAGATAGAGTCATACACAGCACAGAAACTTAACGTTTGGGCAGGTATTACAGGTATTACAGGAAATCAAATTATGGGCCCATTATTTATCAATGCTAATTTAAAATGGTGACTCGTTTCTAGCAATGCTCCTTACTTTGATCACAGGTACTTAAAAAATTATTGTTTACTTGTAATACTTAATAATTTACATTGTTCAATTGTTTTAAAATTCAAATAGCTATAACTACTGAATGAATCCACCTTTTGAAGTCCGGTTTGCGGCATTGTACTCTGCTTAGTAAGACCTCTAATGTGATACCAAAATTGACCTATGCTGCTATTTAAGAATTTTGTCTGACTCCTTGTGGACCGTCCCCCAAAGGGATTATCCGGTCGGTAATTGGGCAGATGTGTGGGTTAATATCACCAGTAAGCACGTGTGAACTTTGGTATTTCTTTATATTGTGGTTCAAAAATTAAAAAAGAGGTTCCAGAATTAATTGACACCCTGTATATGCTATATTATTTACTGAAAATGTTTATATATTGTTAAGTTCCTACACTTTTAATTATTTGACTTTTAAAACGAATATCCAATTAAACTAGTAAAATAAGCTGGAAAGAATCAATTTCGCGCGGTTATTTCCTTACTATTTCAATATCAGAATAATTCCTGGGTTATGTAAATAGGTTTAATCTTTTAATACTTAAGGAAATCCATATAGACCTATATTATAATTAATAATAAGTGCTAAATGTAAAAGTTAAAACACGCAATTGAGGCCATAATATTGTTTCATCTCCAAGAAGCTATTAATAACGATTTAGTCTCGCTCCTGCAACTCGATTAACGCAAAGAGGCTCTTAACTCTTAATCTAGAAATTTAAAGTCAACTCTTCATTAGTGCACATTGTACTATCTGCAGTTTATCACGTACTTAGCAGCTTTAAATATGAACCTGTCATGAAATTCCACAGACAATTAATCAGCAACTAAACAGTTGTGTAGTACGATTATGATGAATATTAATTAATTAATTTATTATTATTTGTTTAATTTATATATTGTTACAGAAATAATTACTATGTTCTCTTAAATTTTATTTTAAAGGAAATGTTTTAAGAAAATTATCTTTTAATGTTGCTATAATTTCTTAAATTAAATTATGTATACCTGCAAATTTTTTTACCGTATGATGAAAACATTTAATAATCAAGATGAATAAAAAATATGAATTTTAGTTTATTTTCGAAATATATGTGAAGGTTTTTATTAGAAAACTACATGCATGTATGTAAAATTCTTATGTTTATTCTGAATATTATGGTTTAAACGTAATGTAACTCCAAGTTAATTTATTATTGCCTTCAATTTTACATTAGAAAACCCACAAAGGAAAAAAATATATTATTTTTCTCCAGGACATGTCTAGGCTCTGGCTTCTCTAGCTCTCGGTACTATCTAATATATTCTCCTTGTATACAAGAGTTTTTACGTCATGAAAGAGGCCATCCTGTGCTCTTAAGTACAATTCGACAAATATTTCTACATAAAATATAATTATACAATTTACTTTCATGAGTTTCATAATTTTAATTTTAATTTAATAATTTTAAAATATTAGTGCTGAATTTCGGATCGTAACATATTAATAAATTTAAATACCGTTATCTAACTCAAAACCCCTATTATAAATGAAAATACCCAGTAAACAATTTTATATTAGGATTTGCTTTGGAAAAATATTCTATATCGGAGAAGAGGAACGAGATTCATAGTTTTCCAAAAATACTACGATGGAATAACTATTGAGATTTTGGTTTTAAAACTTGACTGAACGGACAATGTTGGTTTCGAGAGAATTGTATGAAAATTTGTGTATGAAATTTATGTGTATGACATTGTAAATTGAATGTATTACATTCAAAAAGTTCAAATTATGTTTAATATTTACACTACACAAAATTCCTGAAAGATATCTCTCAGAAACACTTAAGAAAATATATCTATTAGTAAACTTTACACTTTTATCAAATATGGATAAAAGAATCTAAAAACAATCTGATATTGTGCTTAGAAAATTGTAAACTGATTCTTTCTGTACATTTACAGTACTTAAAGGATTTAAACCATTAATAACAAGTTATTTTTTACTTGCCGATAAAACATACGGAAGTAGGTCAGAATAAAACAAGAAAATTAATTCATTTTAAAATTCATAAAGATTACAATACTGGTAATTTTAAACGCGTCATAATCATAAAGAGAATGTTTTACTGTTGTGCTGGGATTAATAACTGCGAAACTGGAATTTAACTTTCTTTGGGTATGAAGAATAGTTAGAGAAAACACATAATTTTAAATACATTCAATTAGATTAAATTATCTATAAATCCTTGACTCAAAAATTAAGGTTAGGTTTACTAAAACAAGATGCTAATGTACATTTAATACGGTGTAGTTCTAGGATGGAACTGACATCAAGATATATAGTACCGCTTAATATGTCTCTCAGGCACATTTATGTAAATAATTCTCTAGTAATCCTTACACTATTTATCAAATATGTATAAACGGATCCTAAAACATTTAGATATTGTATAAAAATTAATCGTAAAATTATTATTCTTGTGCACTGAGAGTACTGAAAGTATTTAAAACTATAAATTAATTTTAAAAACCATAATTACATCTACTAATGTAGATTTTTTTAGATGTGTTTTTTAAGTAGATGGATAGGGAAGTAAAAAAATTAGAATATAATTGTTGTGGTAAAATAACGCATTTACAGATGTAAGTAACGAACCCTACAATCTCAAACGGTCATCTTCCGCAATATATTGTATGTATCGAATTACCCTTGAGCCCCAGAATCAACATTTGAAGTTAGTAAGTTGCCGCTCCTGGACATTCATAATGTTGGCTAAATTTAAGAGATACATTGCAATAGCTGTACTCATTGTGGGTACAACTTGAAGGTATACACCAGCCAAAAGTGAGCTCTCTGGGGAAAATAATTATTTACATAAAGATTACTGTATTGCGGCTACCAGATTAACTACAGGAATTCTTGTTTTCAGAGTAAATGAATCAGTACACATCTTCAGAAAAACTAAACACCAGTTTCTTGGAAAAACGATATTTTATTAACACAACTTCTTGTTAGGCTCTCTAAATATAGACTACATACTTAAAACTGTTCTCAGTCTCAGATCTTTTTGAACTTACATCCCTTTAGTGTGATACATATCTTGTAGCAGACATACGCAATACATTTATGTGATCAAATAAAAAAATGTAAAATTCTGCAGCAAATCGTAGGCTTTATAGATGCTATTATTTAAATTCACATAATAAAGTATTTTAGGAATGACTATACTTCAGACTACGTTAAGATTATTTTTGCTATACGAAAACAGCATGTACGAACCAGCACTCGAACTGGGGCCTTGGAGTTGACAAGCCAAGACAGAATTACTTATCTACGGTAGAAGGTGTCTCCTATACACATTGTGGTAACTATTTCTTCGAACAGAGCCCAATAGATGTGCAAGTACACCTTTTGCATTAATATGCTAAAACTAATACTGCTACATAATGCAAATTTCTTGTCATGAAACTGAAATCAAAATTTTGTTCAAGCAAAAAGTTTCAAGTATTTGAAGATTTTTAATGGAATCCAGTACCTAATTTGCTAACTGTAATCCATATATTATCTGATTTAGTTTTTGTGTACTATGGGAGAGTAGAAAATAAAGAGTTAAATTATTGTGTGTTTGATAAACTGTTCACAGTTATATGAATTACTACATATAAGCATGTACATAAAAAGCTATATATATATATATATATCTTAGGTGTTTAAATTTTTGTCATTTAACAACTACCACTTTGAACTTACTGCAAATATTTAGCACACTACAGAATACCGGAAACATAGATGTGATTCATTGGTAAGGAAACGGTTTCCTAAACAATTATATGTCCGTACAACTCATAGCGTCATTCAATAACTTTGGATGAAAATATTAAGCCGATTATACATTTACGTATTTAGGCACTGAGAGATTTATGAACAGTCAAAACCGTAAATTTAGCAGAAAACTTACCATTGCTATTACGTAGAACGTACCAGTGGGATATAAGTTTTATAGTAATAATCCTAATTTCAGACATAACATTAATGAAAAAATTATCGAATTGTACAGTTCTGTTTATTTTTACAAATTGTATTGCTTTTATTACAGTTTTTTAATATTATTTATTTATAACAATTTACATTTGCACGATGGTATTAATTAATGTTTTAAATATTGTTTTCGATAAAAAAGGGATGTAAAATAAGTATTTTGGATGACAAGAGATAGTGGGAGCAAACAATATGATCTATAAACAATAAAAATAACTCACTCTAGGTTATGGTCCTGTTTACTCTCCGAGCCTCATATCTTGTTCCTTGTAGCGGATCTCTGAGGTGCTGCGATTAGATTAAATTTTCAATAAATACTGAACAATCCAAAAAATATATACCACAAGTTTTATTTTATTTTTCCCATGGATATAAGTTAATTTAGATGTGTACTTCTGTTGGGAACATATAAGATAGATTACTTTAATAAATTTGTCTATATGTATTTCCACGCAAGAGACGACGATATATTATAATTTTAGAAACAACAATACAAGATTTCATTGTAGTTCTTTCTTTTAATGTTTCTTAAATTTGTTCAATATCTTTCTGGTTTAGGAAGTGAAAATATAATCTTATAAGTTTTTTATATAACTGTATCATTTCCATCGGCATATTGTAATGTATTATAAAGTTGTGTTAATCTCAGCAACTAATTAAATAAATAACAAAACCAAGACCATAATTTTCCTAATATCTGTACATTACTATTGTTTTAATGATCGAGATTAAACAAACTAACGCAATACCGTATGGACTATAATGCTAAGTCACCTAACATTCACTAATATCAAATTAGTTTAAATATTTACTATAATATAAAATGCCTGAAAGATGTGTCTCAGACAAACTTAAGTAAATAAATTTCTTAGTAATCTTTACATTTATTATAAAATATGTATGAACGGATCTTTAAACAATTGGATACTGTAAAGAAAATAATTGTAAGCTGATTCTCCCCGTATACTTAGAATACTTTAAAGGATTTAAAACCACAAATCACAATTTCTTTCCTGTTTTACTTCTTTGGTGTGATAATATTCGCTAAAACTATGAATGATGTAAACTGCTAAAGGGTAAATACAATAGTTAAAGCAAAAACTTTGAACTGTAAATAATTAAAGTAACTCATCTACGAGTATGTTGTTGTGTCGATAACTATGGGTAGTTTTACCATGATAAGATTTGGATTTATACCTTCAACACGGTTCAGTTCTCACTGCTAAGGAGATTTGTGATTGGCCGTACAATAACATTGACGATTACAATGTCGTACTTTATTAGAGTTCAGTTCTGTTATTACTTTTAAGTATAGAATAGATTGTATTTAATTTAAAATATTGTATCTACGTACTTTAAAGAGCCTATCCACATCCTCAAGTTACAAAAATAATAGTTAGATACTGTTTAATAATATAATTTGCAATTTTCTTTCTTTTCTTTTAACGATAACAGATTTTTACAGTTATACTAATAAAATAAAGTTTATAGTGTAAGCACTTATTGGACACAGTCAATAACACCAGAAAATATTGAATGGCATACCTATACTATCATTTACTATATTTAAAATAAAATGTGCTTCTGACTACCACTGCCTCAGTTATCCCGGTATCTGGGAATAAACTAAGATTAGATAGCTTGTCACTTCATTACAACCATTTTGACTGTTACCATATGATTTTGAAGTAGATTTGTTTTCCTGTCAGTGTGATTGATAAATATAATAACCCATCAAACAATTTAATTTTTAAGTTTTTTATTAACAGGAACCAGGCATTAATTCAAGTATAAAATTCTCAAAAATGTTTTCGTAGTTACATTTTTATTACTAAGCTAAATTATATATTTAACCCTTTCAGGGCCAGGACCAAATATGAGATGTTGCAAAATTTTTTTCACATATCTATCCCCTTGTGACTAGTCAAAAGTGCCAGGCTAAAATTGGCGATTTTGCAGTCTCTTAGATTAAAATTTATAACTTTTCATAAACATTAGAGAATGACCTAAAAGTTGCACCAAATTACTCGTATAGATATATACTATCAACAAAAAAATATAAAGATGTAGTTTTAAGTAATTTAAAATTTAAAAAAAATAATGTTTTAATGGATTACATAAAAAAAAAATTTAATTTTTTAATTTTTTTCGTAAATAACTAAAAAAGGAAAAATAATTTTACTGTAGAAAGCTATGTTATTATATTGTACATTTATAAAGGAACAACCATACAAAATTTTGTGTTATTTCTCTCATAAATAAATTTTTTTATGACACATTTTGTATAAATACGCATAATTGTACTTCGCAACAAGTGATAAAGCAACTGACTCTTAACTGCAAGAAACTTAAAATAAATATTCACATTACGGATGTACCGGTAAACAGATGATTGTAGGATCCATAAGCAGTTTCAATACAGTTAAAAACACTATTTACCAAGAAATATATTTACACAATTTATTTGAAATTTATTTACACTTTTTCTATTTACAAATATGCTACTTACAATTTCACTCCCGTGAGATCGCAAATTGTCAGTCATTGTAACTACTACACACAATAGCTAAGCAGGTAACACTACTAATATTTACAACCTCAAAATAAAATAATGAAGAAGAATCCAGCATACAATGGTACGATTGCACTAAAGCATAAAGAATTAACAACAATAGATCGAGTCACCTGATAATGTCACGTGACAATTACGAAATAAAAATGCATAGACCTCCAAAATAAAAATTATATTCATAGTAAATATCTACAAATATACCAGGGAATAAAAAAACATAAAACTTTAATCATTTGATGTCGTATTTTTTAAAGAAAATTACGAATATCAAGGCGGCAATATATTGCCGCCTGGCACTTTTCAGACACGATCTATGGCGGCAATATATTGCCGCCTGGCCCGGAAAGGGTTAAAGGCCACAATGAAATCTTATAGGACTGTATCATTTTTCTATAACTGTATCATTTTATCGACCATTTCTAATCTCCTGTAAATTGGAAGAGAGCTCTGGTGGTAATCCCATCAACTAATTGAATATATTAAAAGATATAGTCCATATTTCTCGTCAAATATGTACAATACCGTTTTTAGAATGATTCAGTTTAAAAAATTAACGAAATATGCTATGAATTATAATCTAAGTCAACAAATATTTAATAATTTTATATAATTTTCAACATTTACACTACTATAAAATGTCTAAAAAATGTTTCTCGGTTACATTTAAGTAAATAGTTATCTCTTAGTAATCATTAAACTTCTTAGAACATATGTATGAACGGACTAAACATTCTTCCGCCAATCATGTGCCTACATGAGAAGGCAAATGGAACATCTGGACCCCTGGCTGAGGAAGTGGAAGGTCAGGATGAACACTCAGAAGACCGAGGCTATCTGTTTCACCAAAAACCTGCAGTATCCGGCCCAGCGCGAGAAGATTCACCTGCAGGGGGACCAACTAAGGTGGACCAAGTCTATTAACCCATTAGTGCCCAGTGCCCACTTTTGTGGGCGCTGCATTTTTAAAATACGTCACAATACACTAAAAATTTATCGAGGGAAATTTGGTGCTGGAATATGTCTGGTTTTGGCCACTCTGCACTCACTAAAGCACACCTGGTGTACTGTAGTTGGGAGTTGCTTACAAATGACAGCTCTGTTTTTGTTGTATATTCTAACCTCAATGGATCAAAACAAACTGGTAAGTAATACTATAATATTTCAAATACAATCTTATAAAAATCATATAATGTTATTGTTTGCTTTTACATAGACTTAAACTAATATGTTTTTATAGTTTAGCCCTTAAATTCAAATAATTGTAAGAATAATTTTGTAGTTAAAGTGAACCTGCCCACTTTTGTTGGCAGTGGGCACAAGAGAGTAGGGGTATTTTTTCATCAATCTGCCAACATATGTTGGCACTGGGCATATATGCTGGTGGTGTTTTATTATTATTTAATGGTATATAACATGAATCAAACTGGTAAAATTATGATTCACTGGGTAGTAAAAAATAGAGGCCTATGTAACTGTAAAATGTGATTCATTTATTTTTTTTAAATACGTAAAGCTAAGATTGATCAGTGGGTTTTGAGTTCTTTGAATTCAAGACTATTGTTTTGCATGATATAAATTTATGGTTGATATGTAATATTTTTGCTCCTTTACAGGTTAAACGTTGAAGAAGTCACTGCCCTTATTCGATGAAGTCGACTTTCTGGAGGACTGATGTTTTTATTCAACCGCCTGAAAACCCTCTATTGAGTGATAAGGATAGCGGTGACGATGGCGACACCGACTTCACTCACTTCACAGGAAATCACCTGCGTGGAGCCGCAGAGTTAAAGGCAAAACAGTTCACAAATGATGGTATTGTACAAGTAGATGTATGTACAGAAACAAGACATAGTGGATAACAATCTAAGCGGCGAGTCTTCATTACCTATAACTGTAATTCCGAAAGCAACTGTGTCTACATTTAAATCGGTACAATCAGACTCTTTACAAAGATAATACATACCTACAGAACCAAGCACTTCTCAATCTTTTACAACGTGAACAATATAAAATCAATCACAATACCTTCCATCTCAGTCGCTCCCAAGTTTGAAAAAGAAAAATTAAAACAAAAACCGAGTTCCACAAGTCAAATGCAAGAAAAAAGACAAAAACAGATAAACAAAGAACATGGAATAATGTTGACATTCCTAATAAGCCTGAGAGGGAATTTGAAAGGCCTTCGTGGCTCGAAAAAGATTTCACTCCAACAGAAATGTTTGAAAAACTTTTAACTAATGATATTATCGAACATGTTGTTGAGAGTACTTAATATTTATGCCTTGCAAAAGTGGTAATGAATCTTTTAATGTTTCAATTAAAGAAATGCGCATATTCATGGCAATATTGTTTCTGAGTGGATATTGTATTGTACCACGGAAGAGGATGTACTGGGAATTATCTCCGGACACTCATCATGACACTGTGTCAAAATCTATGAGCAGAAACAAGTTTGAAGAGATTCTTCGATATTTTTCATGTCTGTGATAATGCAAATTTAGATGTCTCAGATAAATTTGCAAAATACGTCCTTTTGTGGAATATGTTGAATGAAACGATGGCTTCAAGCTTACCATGGCGATGCAAATATAAAGCATCGACGAATCAATGGTTCCATAACTTTGGACGACATGGTTGCTAAACAGCATATACACGGGAAACCTATACGGTTTGGGTACAAAGTTTGGTGTGTATGTACCCGCCTGGGTTATTTGATTCAGGCTGAACCATACCAAGGTAAGAAAACAGGTAACACCATCCCTGAAATTGGAGGTGGGTGGTTCAGTTGTAATAGATATCCTTAGTGAGCTGCCTCAAAAACAAGACATACAGTATTTATATGGATAACTTTTTTACCTCTTTAAAAATACTAGATTATTTGTCAGAAAAAGGGGCACGATGCTACAGGCACAATAAAGGCTAACCGAGTTGAAAATGCCCCACTCAAGGAAGAAACTGTTTTGAAAAAGGAATCACGAGGTTCATACGATCAACTTACTGAACAAAAAAAACAGGTATCACTTGGTAAGGTATAATGACAACAATGTTGTAACTGTTGCTTCAACAAGATGTGGCGTACAGCCCATGGGTAAGGCCAAGAGATGGTGTCGTGTGGCCAAAGCGTCAAGTTGATGTTCAACAGCCTGCCTGTATCATAAATTACAACACTTACATGGGTGGGGTTGATCAACTTGACCAGAATATATCAACCTATAGAATTGGAATTAGAAATCGGAAATGGTATTGGGCACTTCTAGCGTACCTTTTAAATGCTACAATGAATAATGCTTGGCAATTATACAGGTCACCCCAAAAGGAAGAGAAGATCCCAAAGACCTACTGTCCTTTATAAGACATATTGTGCAGACATACTTCCAGAAATATACCCCACAACGTCAGAGAGCTTCCCGTGTGTCTGTCACTGGAAAAGAACGGGTTGAAGAAAGTGTGCGGCTTTCCAACAGTCTTCATGTCCTGGAAACTAACCCGACACAAATTACGATGTGGCCTCTGTAGAAAGAACACATGGAAAAAAGTGTAAACAGTGTCTTGTTGGATGTCATATAAAATGCTTTGAAAACTTTCACTCCTGAACTTGACAACATGTATGTAAATAGTCCTGCCATTTGTAAACATTTTTTAATTTTTCTTAATCCTTAATGGTTTTTATATATTTTGTAATAAAATAAACAGAATATATGATACAATTGTAGTGGTTATTTACCTAACCTAAACCACTAACTCTGTATTTTTTAACAATTGCTTAATAACTTTGACCCTACCCATGTATGCCCAGTGCCCACATTTGTTGGCACCTCATAATATAGCATTTAAGTATATATGAGCCTAATACACATATATTTGGTGTTTATAGGACTAATTTGTTACAATATTAAAGAAAAATCTGAATCTGAGAAAAAAAAAGTTCCTGGGCACTAATGGGTTAAATACTTGGAAGGCGTCCTCAACAGGACTCTAACGACTGGACTTGCCGCCAAAGGGAGGATCCGCCTTGGAATGGCTGCCCGTCAAGGGCTGTCGGCTCTACTGAGACCTCACTCCGGACTTCCCATCAACACGAAACTGCTGCTCTACTAAACGATAGTCCGCCCCATCGTGACATACGCGGCTCCTGCCTGGTATCCACACACCTCCAAGACGACCAGGAAGGCGCTAGAAGCCTTCCAGAACAGGACACTCCGCCAACTGATGAACACACCATGGTTTGTCAGAAACACGGTCGTCCTACGGTCTGCAGGACTACCCAGCCTGCATGACTTCGTCACTGGCCAGGCGAGAGCCATGTATGCAGCAGCAGCTGAATCCAAGTGGGATCACATCCGCGAGTGGGCAACCCGGGAAGCCGTCCATCCGTGGAAAATCCCACAACTAAAAGCAATATTAGACGACCTACCATAGAAGACTAAATGTACTAAACAAAAACCAACGACTCTCCATTTCACTTCACTTCCAAACCTACTACACTACTTTTCACCGACCTAAATAAAACCACACACTCAACAATTCCCCACGACCCAACGCAAAAATAGCCCCTCTTGGGGCTGGACGTACTGATGATCAGTAGCCATTCTGCTTGTTGCAGAGACGCTACCACAGAAGGGACCAGAGTCCCGGCCTACCCGCTACCTGCCTGCCTCTTAACCAAACAGTTTACAATTTAGTACAAATTACTATAAACTGATTCTTTCTGTACAAATATAGTACATACAGGATTATAAACCATAAATCACAAGTTCTTCCTGTTTGCTTACAAGAAAAAGATTTCTTAATAGACGCCTTAATTACTTAATTACTCCTATGACGCTGTATGAACACTCCTGGGATTTGCCTGTTCGTATTTATAGAACTCCCGTAGGCTGGCACAGTTTCCCTTTTCTTGAAGGATTAAATATCTGCAGGACTTAAAACTCTCATGCAACCTCAGTGAACCGTGGTGTGACGGAGCACTACCTTGTACTAGACCAGTGGAGGAATCGATTACAATGCGAACGCAAGGTTACTTCGAAATACCTCTAGCTAAGAACCAGTCTTCGTTGGAAGACAAAACTAGTAATATTGAGTAATGGTTAATATAAGGAAGTACTGGTTTTATTTCCAATCGCAAGCATACAACTAACATTCAACAAACCACTGCTTGAAAAACAGCAAGGCGTGATAAGAAAAATCCTTAGAAGTTACCAAGAAAGAAATCTACTCTTCATATTAGTCAACTTTAAACTGGCGAATACATAGTAAGCTATTAAGTTGAGAAATATTTTCTCATTGTTTTTACTGAAAAGAAAGATATATATGAACTTTATCCGTTTATTTGTAGAATTCACAGTATTTTAGGAAAACATTTGTGTATTTTAAGAACTGCAACTTGGAACTAATGAAAAGATAGTAAGCATGATGAAGAGCATTGAAATATATTACTCACTGATTTACTGTTTTAACTTTCTAGCTTCCTAAACATCTTACAATATTGTATTTGAGAGGTTAACACGCATATGTTATATGTAAACTCTTACGAGACTGAACTAAATATTTGAGATAATATGATAGTAGCTAAACGATACCGATCATTCAGTAATAACATTAATTCATCAATTTTACATAATTAGCATATAACGAGCATAGTCTATATGTGTTGTTATATAAATAAAAAGATCTCAACTATTCCGATATAGGTTGAGGACAAAGAAAGATACAATATTCTTTAGGATATACAACAGACTGGAAACATACTTTACATATCGTTTAAACTACCGTGGTGTCTTTGAATAACCTTTCACTTGTTGATTAAAAATACCAGAGTGAAAATGTTTAAGGGAAATTGAAAGAGATGTAAATCCGAGGCCTGCGGCACTTGATGTACTGCAACCTTTAAAGCGATTGTTTTGTAAGAAAACAAATTAAACTCTGTTTCTCAAAGGTAATATTCGTAGGAAATCTTTTTACACAAAATATCTACAGAGAGTATACATAGAGAGTATTTATACAACTACTACTCTACAATTGACAACATTAAATCATCTCGATTTACTAAACATAATAGAAAAAAATTTTAAAAATTTCATTTTAAGTTAAATTATTTATTTAATTTGTTACAATTATATAAATTACTACTTTTGTTTAGTCAAATGATCTTTTAAACAATATTTAAAAAAATATTTAAAATTTTAGTACATAAAATAAAATATTTTTGGATCAAAAATTGTTCAACATCCAACGACCATGATATGACTAAATAATTACTTAACACAATTGGTTCTGATATTATTACAGAATTCTAAATTATGATATATATTTAATGGATTAGATTTTTCAAACTTGGCATCATTGGTATTATCAGGAATATCTATAAACCATCAAATTCAATCGTTTAACTAATCCTTCTATCATAAAAATTACTAAAGATTTTCTCTACTGTTCAGTAAAAAAAATTAACACCGTCGTATGATGGATGAAAATCATTGTATAGCAATAATATGTATCACAATATAAAGTACATTACTGTTATTCAAACTTATTTGTGTTTTTGTAGTTAAGTGAAGTTACTCTTCAGCTGTATTAAGTAACTATAAAGGTGTTGTTATTTACGATTTATGTTATGTTGTGTAGCACAGAACAAGAGTATTTTTAAATTTGGGATATTGACACCAATATTTAAGCAATAAAATAAAAAATTCGATCATTAGTCTGGTTTATTACAAATAAAGTCCATCTATGTAAGGATCTGATATGTGCATCAAGGTAAACCGTTGGCTGGTCCACATTCATACACAGACAAAGCAAGCAAAATTAACCACCAGTCATGAATGAATACTATCGAAATTGCTATGTATAGTGGAAAACACAAGAACAAATTTATGTGTAAGACATATCTGGCTCTTTTATACTTTTAAAGAAAATAGTTTTAAAATGTAAATTCTAACTTCTGTAACATTCTATATTCTAAAAGGTTCCTTTCAATTTAATTATATTTATGTATAGGATCTGAACTTAAAATTTTAAACTTGTAATTGACGTCAAATATTGCTTCGTTTCCAAGAAGTCATCATTTCATCCTTAAATTTAACTTAAACTCTTCATTAAACTCTTTGCAATATCTCTCGTTTATTAAATGTCAAGCAGCATTTTAAATATTTAACTGTCATTACGGCAGTCTTTAAGTTTCTGACTGCTGCTAAAAATGAGGTAATTATAATTATTTTGTAATAAATTTACTGAAAAAATATACTTATATAAGACTCAAAAATCTAATATCTCCAATTTTTATTTAAATTCAAATGCCATAGTTGATTTTGCTCTACGTCCAGATAAAACATTTTTGCAAAGAAAAACTTGCTTTGACCAAAAAGAGTGTACTTTCGGCTGTTTTAGTATAATTTTTATGAAATATTTTTTAAGTGCCATAATTAATTATAATTTGCCTGTTTGTCCCAATGAAGAAAATATATACCAAAATTTACCTACGACTAAAATTTACTAAGCGAATAATTGTCAGTTTCAGCCACTTCAGTTCACTTCTAGTCTGATATATTTATATTTCTACATTTTGGTTTATCCACTGACCAAAAATAATAGATAAACATGTGAGTTTTGGAATCCAACTTATATTAAACAACACATATTACCAGTCTACGATACTTCTGGTGCTATAACTGATTTATATATTTCATCCCGATTAAGAAAATATGTGCATACATCAGCTTTAAAAGACTACTGTGGTTACAAATCATCTACCTCTGCTTGTGTACACTTCTAGTACAAGAGGAAGAGTGTGCAATCCCTTTTAATGTGCCAGACTCGCATTATTTCAATACATTTTGACCATCAATAGGTACCAAGGTCCTGAATTGACGTCATTTATGTATGCCAATAAACCTCCCAACATCAATGACTGTAAGGAAAAAATCGTCGAAATGGAAGTGAAAACTTGTAGTAGAACCACAGTGAATTTCATGGACATAGTTTTTGCTTGCTAGCGCAGTAGAGAAGGAAACTGCACTACATAATTTTTCGTGCGTGATATCGGAAGGTTATAAGAACATGTTGATGACTAGTTTTTGGGGTTTCATTTACATAAATCTCTTAATTTATATATAAATACCAGCGCTCTTTTCGAATCACCCTTTATAAACAAATGTGTTTGCCTGTTTTGTGAATCTCAACTGAGTTTCAACAGTTGTTTCGTGTTATTTAATTTAGATTGCGTTACGTAAACATCATAACTATAAGTTTTAAATGTTATGGCAAACTTTTCCTATTTTTATCTTCATCAAAACCTTCATCAGATATTAATGGACATATTAAAACAAATTATTCCACCTATTCTGAAAATTATCGATTGGCAACAAGTTCAGCGGTTTATTTTTATTTATAAAATATAAAAGTAACTCATCTACTTACGTCCTTTAACTAATTAATTATTGTGGTGCTTCTACGAATTTCGGTGAGTTAAACTTTAATTTTTGACCTCGAACTAAATCTCAACTGAGAATAAACATTTTCTCGTGATGTGTCCATGGATAAAAATAATTGAATCTAAGGTGTGTTTTTACTTAGGTTCCTTAACTTTGTTTTTACTTTTAATTGAGTATTTATATCAGGTATTACTTTAAACTTCACACTATACTTTACAAGAAATTTCAATATTCATCACAAGAAAACATTCTTGATAAAATTCATTAATTAGCCTAATTACTACATGATGGTTAAAACAATGCATCTAAAATACTACACATTTTTTTATTATAAACTTCACTTAATTAATTGGTGCTCACGTTATATCCATCTAAATAATAAACTGTAAAGATCTGATATATTTTACTGGTTGTTTACTATATCTAAATGTAACCCCATCATTCCACACATAATTAAATCCATAGACTATCATTAATTTATAAATTTTATTTATGGGTACTCGTACTATGTGTGCATAGTATTTCCTTACTAGTTTATCTGCCTATTAATCATAATTTTACTAAAACAATTTTACCTAACAATGATACTGTGTGTGTCTATCATTTGTTAGCTGCAGGTATGACAAATATACCTAAGTTCTACTTGAGCATATTACCAGAATTGAACCCAGTTTTGTAGAATTAAGCGTAGTCCACTAACACAAGACAGGTTACGTTTTACAATAACTCGAACTGAATGTATTTGTTGGTTTATAAAACATCCTAAAATCCTAATACCTTAGACAATTATTTGGAAGGTGACGGTGAAATTTATTTTACACTTCTTGATTTTTATTTACATCGAGATACGTAATTTGACCTTAATTGTTTAACTCTTGTATACATGCCTCATAAAATATGCCATAAAACTGTGAAACTCTCAAGCCGAGGATAAAATCTAGTTAAAATACATGAACTATGGTAGAAGCAAATAGCAACGAAGTCCTTATACCTTGTAACCAATTAATTTTACTAATTTTCATCAGTTTCCTCTGTAAGCAATATAGTAAAAAACAAATTTTAATGCAAATTATTAAATTTTTAAACATACGCTATCACCTCTTGAACGACTAGTTTAGATTTATAAAGTGTAAACCTACGGTATACGCAATCGTAAGTCTTGCCGATATGATTGTGGATGGGCAGAGAGGTCGAAATAGTGCAGTGGGTTTGTTTCTAGGTTTTGATCGCTTCGACCACTTCATACTACTGGCAATCTAGAATATTATAAAAATCGAGGTAAGCCTCTCTTGTGGCTTGGTTTAATTTCTAATTCAAATAAATGAAGTAATCCAAATTTAAAACTATATTTCAATTCCCATTAAGATATGCTTTTGTTTCCCTAAAGTATCTATTCTGAGTCCCATTCTCCTTCTGATTTTTGTGTCACAAAAATTCATCGCTGACGCATGGTACAGTTGTGCAACTCTGCTTCGTCAAAATTAAAAATTATATTTTGGAACAAAACGCCTTCACTGGTGTCAACAACTGCGTTCAACATTTCTATAGCCTCAATCTAAATCCAAACTCTTCAAAGGCCAATTTCTGAAGTTTAATTTGAGCTCGGTGGCATTGATTGTGGTCTAATCATAATGTAGGCAAATACCACACTAGATGAAATTGACTGAACATTGCCATGTGTCATGGAATTCACTTAGGTCGACCCTTGGTATTGAATGCTCGAGTAGATCACGTCTGCTCCAAATTTACCTCAGCGGTTCATGTTTTTAGGTTCTTAGCCAAATACTTCACTACTCAGGTTCTGAAGACGGCTTACTATGGCTTGATTGTTCCCCGCTTAACTTATAGACTGGCTTTGTGGTGTACTTCATCCAACACATCCGTGTAATTTTATAGTTCAGAGAGCCGTGCAGGCTGCTTTCAAAAGTTTGTAACTGTTCACTTTTCTAAGATCCTAAATTCTGGAGACATCATTATACTGTATGACAAAAGTCCATTGAACAATGGCCCATCCATACAACAGTCACATACTACAGACAGAGGTACTACCGGACTGTGAGTCCTCGCAGGCTGCGGTCCATTTGATCAACAGATTGCCAATTGATATAAAATCTTCCTGATACTCAACGCGTTTAAAACTAGTTTGACATGCTGTTTAGCGCCATAAGCATTTTATAATTTAGATGAGTTTTACCAATAAACTGGGAGACCATTATAATCATTAGAATGATCTCGGATTAAAGGGTAAGGAATTGGTAGTGAATGAATGAAAAGAACAAATTTAATTTTAATTTTAAATTAATGCCTATATGAAAGAATTGTGATACGGGTAACCTGATATCAGTATAACTGATTCGACATAACTTTTGGTATCCAATTGTATTGTAATTACAATTTAACTATTGACAGATTATGAGGAATAATTTTGATTTAATAAAGTTGATATAGCGTTTATTGCAGAAACTGGATTCTAAAAACTTGTATATATCCATAGATTTTTTATATCTCTTCGGAGGAACGTTGATTCCATATTCAAAATCTTTGGTAGCATCAGATTTCAGGTGCTGCACACTAAGTGGAAGGTGAAATTGAGCTGAACTCAACTTTTGAGCGGCTATATCAATTAATTTATTTAATCAATAATTTAACATAATTCTATAAGGCATAGTTCATATTTTTAGTTAGCACAAATTAATTTCAACTCATTATGATAATTTGGGGTAGTACATATTACCATAATTATGGTTGTTAAGAAAAGGTCAGACAACGTCTCACATGAACAGACAAATGTATTTTTGCAATTATGTAAAAACATTTTTAGAAGAATAAACTGCGTATAACACTTGTTGTTTTTTATAATTCGTATGTAAACTTCAAATTAAGAAAATTCGTCTTTAGGTTAAGGTAAATTAAATACACAAAAATAGTAATTTAAGTCAATTAGTGTGTTAAAACTACATTTGTTGATACATTCATTATTTATTTTAAGTTTAAATAAATATTATTTTTTAGTCGATTAAATAATACATTTTTGTTATAAGCTTTTTTCAATTATTAGCTACATCAGAATCTATTCGGCATTGTTAAAAATTTCAAAAAATTCCTAATTTGTTATTAGGTGTTTTTTATTGAATTAAAAAAATTAACAAAACACATATTTAGTATATGTGAATTAATGGCCAGTATAATTTTAAATGTTCCTTAATTCTAAATCTAGAGTTTATACTACTAGTATGTAAAAATAAATCCACAATTTATGTTCATCCATTCATATTTTAAAAGCTTATGCTCAGTGCAAAAGAGATTTGTAACAGGCTGTATAATAGCATTCATGGACGATTACAATTTTGTAGATTAATAGGAATCAAGTTTGATATAGCTTTAAAGTAGAGTAAATAATTGAATATAGTATGTATTTAACATAGTATATATTATTTACATATTCAAAAGGACGAATCACCATAGTTAGTTACCAATAGGAATTGTTTAAGGCTAGATAAAAATCATGTTCACGCTTTAAATTCTATAATTTCAATGATAATAGATGTTTACATTTTTACGTATAAAATACAGTTTCTAGTGTATAAAATTATTGGGCTAAACCAATAATGTCAGAAAACATTTAATAGCAATCTATACTAGCATTTTTTAAGTGTAAAGTAAATTGTGAGCGTAACTTCCAGAGCTTCAGTTACCCCGGCATCTGGGTAAAAACTGTAACACCTCTAAGTTTAGATAGCTCGTCATTTCTTAACAAATATTTAGACTTTTCCCACCTGTTTTTGGAGTGAATTTCCTTTACCGAATATCTATTACTGTTAATATTAATATACCCAAATAATAACAGTCTCGGGTTTTTTTTAAGTTTTATAATAACTAGATCTGGTATTATTTTAAAATATGACATATTTGAACTTTCTACATAGTTAAACTACAATTAATAGTGAATTAAATATTTACAGGCGAAAATGGATGTAAAAGGTTGTTTCTACAACTATATAATTTTACTCGGACATTTGTAATCTCTTGTAAAGTGGAAGAGAGCTCTGGTTGTAATCTCATCAACTAGTTGATAAATTTAAAGAAATAGACCATATTTCTCCTCAAATATATACAATACCGTTTTAGAAATGATTGAGTTCAAATAAATTAACACAATACGTTATGAATTTTAATTCCGAAGTCAGCTTAAATTCGCTAATTTTAAATTATTTTCAATATTTACACTAATACAAAATGCTCGAAAGATGTATCACAGACGAATTTCAGTAAATAATTCTCTTGTTTTACTCTTTACACGTTTTATAAAATATCTATGAACGGATCGTAAAACGTCTGAGTTCTTTAACAGCGATAATAATTGTAAACTGATTCTTTCTGTACACTTCCAATACTGAAGGGATTTAAAACTATGAATCACAAGTTCTTTCAGTTCGTCCACGTAACATACGAAAGTTATTTGTTGGTAAAGGTAAAATAAAAATAAACTCTTATTAAAATTCAATAAGATTAATATCCTGCTTATTTTAAACCTATTACAATCACATAGGGACTGTTTAACTGTGTTGCTGAGATCAATTATCGCAAAGCTAGAATGTAAATTGCTTTGTTTATGAAGAATAGTTAAAGAAACCACTTTAAATTGTAAATAATTAACTCATTCATAAGTCTTGTTTCAAAAACAATGGTTAGTTTTACCGATGTAGCTTCAACACGGTGCAGTTCTAGGAAGGAACTGATATCAAGATGCCAAAGAACCTCCTGGAGACGTTTCTCAGACACATTTGTTTAAATAATTCTCTTGGTAATCCTTATACTTTTTATCAGATATGTTTGAAGGGGTCTTAAAATATTTGGATTTTTTATAGTTTATTAATAATTTTTGTACAATTAGAGTACTGGAAGATTTTAAAACCATTCATCACACAAGTTCATTCGGTTTGTCTTCTGTTTTCTTTCAAGTATATGATCGATAATGTACGATGTAGACATATTTTTGTAAGGAACATTTTTTTAAGGAGCTGTATGAGAAAATAAAAACATTTAGGATAGAATATTTATGTTGAACTCCACATTTACCGTTAAACTTAAATGTTTTTGTTGTTATCTTAGGGCAAGAAGCTTCGAACATTGCAACTAGTCCTATAGGAGTGCGCTGCTTCCGGAGTGACAGGATATCCTAGATGAGTAAGGTTAGGGGAACAGGCTGCCTCCTGTCGAGATTCACGAGGAAAAATTTAGAGCACTAATCTTAAGCTATGTCCCCTCGTAAGAAGCGAAAGCCAGCTCTGAACTAGCCTCTCCAAACAAAGTAGGTCGGGGGTGATTCACCCTTATGTCTATGCTGGCGAGAACCTTTGACTTTTAGGGGACGAACCTTACAAACTCCAACAGTCATATCCCGCAGTAGACTAGACCTATAAAATTATCTTTGCGTTCTAGAATCTCGAAAGTAGAAAAAAATTATTTAAATTATTGTTTGTTGCTAATCTGTTCACAGGTAAATGAATTAAATCTAAGCATTTCAACATAACTTAGTTAGGTGTTTTTAATATTAGTTAGATAATAAACACTACTTTGAACTTACTGTTAATATTTAGCATACTGAAGAACAAATAAACGATCGCTGTAAGTCATTGATAGGAAAATGGTTTTCGTAAACAAATATATGCTAGTATCAACTGTGTAAACCTAATTCAAAATTCATAGCGTCATTCGATATTTTGTAGCAAACCGTTGTAGCTGATTATACATTTACGTTTTGTGTACAGAAAGATTTATGAACAGCCCTAAACGGAAATATAACAGAAAACCTACCGTTTCTTTTACGGAGAACGTAGCAGTTGGTTTCAATTTGCATAGTATTCATCCTAATACGCGATATAAAAGGAATGAAAGCATCAACAAACATAAAATTTCTGTTATTTTTTGATGACGTTATTATTTTTAATAATTATTTTAAAATATTTATTTCTAATAATTTACGTATGCACTGTAATAGTAATTTATGCTGTAAATATTTTTTTCGATAAAACTAGGATGTAAACTACGTACATTGGATGTCAAGAGATAGTCAGAGCAGAAACTATGATCTATAAACAATAAAAATAACTCACTGTATGTCCTGGTCCTGGTCCTCTCTGTGAGCCTCACATCGTGTTCCTTGTTCGGTGGATCTCCGAGGTGCTGTTATTAGAATGACTTGAATATAATATTTAACAAAAATCGAAAAAATAAACCCTGAATCTTTATTTCCTTGTTTCCATGGATATAAGTCAATTTAATGTATTTCTGTTGGAAACATATCAGCTGGATGATTTTAATACAATTGTCCATATCTATTCCCACGCAAGAGCCCTTCTTTATAATTCTAGAAACACCATCAGTGAAAGATTTCTTTGTATTTCTCTTTTAGTATAAGGGCCAAGCATTTACAAATATTGCAAACAGGTTTGAGTTTCGTGAAACTTGAAAAAACTCATAAGATTTTGCACCCAAAATTGTAATTGATTGTCAGCCACAATTAGCTCTGATACGTAAAAATCTGCAAGAATAAAATGAGCTATAAAAATGGAAAAAAATATCAAGTGAAATTTTTATCAAAGATACATATTATTTCATTGAAAACACTTAAATCCAGTTGTCAGACACGTAAATCATAGTGCTATCATAGTCCGCTATCGATATGAAAGACAAAATTAGCCATTTTCAGCGAAGTATTGTAAAACGTTGGAATTTATATATGTTTTATGAAGGTTGACCTATGAAACTTGAAACCTGTAAACTATTCCTTGTAAAATACACTAGTATACCTATTTTTAACTTTCAATCCGACCCAGATCATAAAATGTTCTCATTGAGACTCTGTCAGTCAGCTGAGCATGCACTAAGGGTCTTTATAAATTAATTAGTACTACACAGCCCTATACCTATAAAGTTAACTAGCTTTTGATTAAGTACTTATATTATTTTACTTCATTGGAACTTGATTACTTAACTTTAATGGAACATGGTCTTTTTATTGAACTCATTTAGGCCTTAAAATCTGACAATTAGTCAGAATATTGTGTCTTGACCAAGTCCAGGACGTAGCCTGGCACAATTTTTTTTGCCTCATTTTGTTTCATAAAATGTTCTTGCCCCGTTTTTTGTTTAAAACGATATTCCAGCAGTGCATTTCAGTAATACTGAATTATTAAATAATAATAATTGTTTTATAATAAAAAATGTTTTTATTGAAAATTTGGGGGTCCAGACCCCTTGGGCCCCCTTTGCTGGATACGTCCTTGATTCAAGTTATTAGTAGTGGATGTCTTATTACTACATGTATAAATAATGTTTTATAACTCCATAATGCCCATATTTATTTATCAAAAACATGGATATATGAAAAGGAGTTTAATAGGCAATCCCCTATATCTTATGTAATTTGTTTACACATTTATAATTCAGATGAATACAAATTACATAGGCTATATAGGTTTAAATAAATAAATATATATAATATATATATATATATATATATATATATACCTAATTTAGCACATACGGATTTAGAGTAATTCTTTGAATTTGAAACGGCTTAGTCAGTAATGCAGGGTATAACACGAATAAAGAACTACTCCATCAGTTGTTGTTTGAATCTGAGGCTGAGGTTTAACCTTGCATTGTTATTAGTAAACGGTATTCTAACTTCAGAAGATGATTTGATGTTATTGTAGTTATTACAATAAAATGAGTTATTACATAATCAACGTTATGTTAAGAAAATTAGTTTACTGGAATTTAATTTTTAGCCAGGTTTTTTCTCACAACGAAACATATTCGCAGAAGTATATAATTTAGGTACGAATATCCATTTAAATCAAACATAGCCTAATGCCTATGATTTTATGTAGTAGATTATAATATAAAAAAATGTTTTGCTATTGCAAATATTAGTTAGCAACCTTGAAATTGAATACGCTTTGTGTAGAAAAACATTGACGGAGGAATTTTATACTCCAATTTCCAAGAGAAAATGGAGGGAATATCTATCTCCTGGAGTATTTTCTCTTGGAAATTGGAGTATAAAATTCCTCCGTCAATGTTTTTCTACACAAAGCGTATTCAATTTCAAGGTTGCTAACTAATATTTGCAATAGAAAAACATTTTTTTATATTATAATCTACTACATAAAATCATAGGCATTAGGCTATGTTTGATTTAAATGGATATTCGTACCTAAATTATATACTTCTGCGAATATGTTTCGTTGTGAGAAAAAACCTGGCTAAAAATTAAATTCCAGTAAACTAATTTTCTTAACATAACGTTGATTATGTAATAACTCATTTTATTGCAATAACTACAATAACATCAAATCATCTTCTGAAGTTAGAATACCGTTTACTAATAACAATGCAAGGTTAAACCTCAGATTCAAACAACAACTGATGGAGTAGTTCTTTATTCGTGTTATACCCTGCATTACTGACTAAGCCGTTTCAAATTCAAAGAATTACTCTAAATCCGTATGTGCTATATATGTAATTTGTATTCATCTGAATTATAAATGTGTAAACAAATTATATAAGATATAGGGGATTGCCTATTAAACTCCTTTTCATATATCCATGTTTTTGATAAATAAATATGGGCATTATGGAGTTATAAAACATTATTTATACATGTAGTAATAAGACATCCACTACTAATAACTTGAATCAAGGACGTATCCAGCAAAGGGGGCCCAAGGGGTCTGGACCCCCAAATTTTCAATAAAAACATTTTTTATTATAAAACAATTATTATTATTTAATAATTCAGTATTACTGAAATGCACTGCTGGAATATCGTTTTAAACAAAAAACGGGGCAAGAACATTTTATGAAACAAAATGAGGCAAAAAAAAATTGTGCCAGGCTACGTCCTGGACTTGGTCAAGACACAATATTCTGACTAATTGTCAGATTTTAAGGCCTAAATGAGTTCAATAAAAAGACCATGTTCCATTAAAGTTAAGTAATCAAGTTCCAATGAAGTAAAATAATATAAGTACTTAAATCAAAATCTAGTTAACTTTATAGGTATAGGGCTGTGTAGTACTAATTAATTTATAAAGACCCTTAGTGCATGCTCAGCTGACTGACAGAGTCTCAATGAGAACATTTTATGATCTGGGTCAGATTGAAAGTTAAAAATAGGTATACTAGTGTATTTTACAAGGAATAGTTTACAGGTTTCAAGTTTCATAGGTCAACCTTCATAAAACATATATAAATTCCAACGTTTTACAATACTTCGCTGAAAATGGCTAATTTTGTCTTTCATATCGATAGCGGACTGTGATAGCACTATGATTTACGTGTCTGACAACTGGATTTAAGTGTTTTCAATGAAATAATATGTATCTTTGATAAAAATTTCACTTGATATTTTTTTCCATTTTTATAGCTCATTTTATTCTTGCAGATTTTTACGTATCAGAGCTAATTGTGGCTGACAATCAATTACAATTTTGGGTGCAAAATCTTATGAGTTTTTTCAAGTTTCACGAAACTCAAACCTGTTTGCAATATTTGTAAATGCTTGGCCCTTATACTAAAAGAGAAATACAAAGAAATCTTTCACTGATGGTGTTTCTAGAATTATAAAGAAGGGCTCTTGCGTGGGAATAGATATGGACAATTGTATTAAAATCATCCAGCTGATATGTTTCCAACAGAAATACATTAACTTATATCCATGGAAACAAGGAAATAAAGATTCAGGGTTTATTTTTTCGATTTTTGTTAAATATTATATTCAAGTCATTCTAATAACAGCACCTCGGAGATCCACCGAACAAGGAACACGATGTGAGGCTCACAGAGAGGACCAGGACCAGGACATACAGTGAGTTATTTTTATTGTTTATAGATCATAGTTTCTGCTCTGACTATCTCTTGACATCCAATGTACGTAGTTTACATCCTAGTTTTATCGAAAAAAATATTTACAGCATAAATTACTATTACAGTGCATACGTAAATTATTAGAAATAAATATTTTAAAATAATTATTAAAAATAATAACGTCATCAAAAAATAACAGAAATTTTATGTTTGTTGATGCTTTCATTCCTTTTATATCGCGTATTAGGATGAATACTATGCAAATTGAAACCAACTGCTACGTTCTCCGTAAAAGAAACGGTAGGTTTTCTGTTATATTTCCGTTTAGGGCTGTTCATAAATCTTTCTGTACACAAAACGTAAATGTATAATCAGCTACAACGGTTTGCTACAAAATATCGAATGACGCTATGAATTTTGAATTAGGTTTACACAGTTGATACTAGCATATATTTGTTTACGAAAACCATTTTCCTATCAATGACTTACAGCGATCGTTTATTTGTTCTTCAGTATGCTAAATATTAACAGTAAGTTCAAAGTAGTGTTTATTATCTAACTAATATTAAAAACACCTAACTAAGTTATGTTGAAATGCTTAGATTTAATTCATTTACCTGTGAACAGATTAGCAACAAACAATAATTTAAATAATTTTTTTCTACTTTCGAGATTCTAGAACGCAAAGATAATTTTATAGGTCTAGTCTACTGCGGGATATGACTGTTGGAGTTTGTAAGGTTCTTCCCCTAAAAGTCAAAGGTTCTCGCCAGCATAGACATAAGGGTGAACCACCCCCGACCTACTTTGTTTGGAGAGGCTAGTTCAGAGCTGGCTTTCCCTTCTTACGAGGGGACATAGCTTAAGATTAGTGCTCTAAATTTTTCCTCGTGAATCTCGACAGGAGGCAGCCTGTTCCCCTAACCTTACCCATCTAGGATATCCTGTCACTCCGGAAGCAGCGCACTCCTATAGGACTAGATGCAATGTTCTAAGCTTCTTGCATTAAGATAACAACAAAAACATTTAAGTATAACGGTAAATGTGGAGTTCAACATAAATATTCTATCCTAAATGTTTTTATTTTCTCATACAGCTCCTTAAAAAAAAATGTTCCTTACAAAAATATGTCTACATCGTACATTATCGATCCTATATTTGAAAGAAAACAAAAGACAAACCGAATGAACTTGTGTGATGAATGGATTTTAAATCTTCCAGTACTCTAATTGTACAAAAATTATTAATAAACTATAAAAAATCCAAATATTTTAAGACCCCTTAAAACATATCTGATAAAAAGTATAAGGATTACCAAGAGAATTATTTAAACAAATGTGTCTGAGAAACGTCTCCAGGAGGTTCTTTGGCATCTTGATATCAGTTCCTTCCTAGAACTGCGCCGTGTTGAAGCTACATCGGTACAACTAACCATAGTCTTTGAAACAAGACTTATGAATGAGTTAATTATTTACAATTTAAAGTTATTTCTTTTTAAACTATTCTTCATAATCAAAGCAATTTACATTCTAGCTTTTCGATTATTGATAACAGCTAAACAGTTAAACAGTCCCTATGTGATTGTAATAGGTTTAAAATAAGCAGGATATTAATCTTATTGAATTTTACTAAGAGTTTATTTTTATTTTACCTTTATCACCAAATAACTTTCGTATGTTACGTGGACGAACTGAAAGAACTTGTGATTTATAGTTTTAAATCCCTTCAGTACTGTAAGTGTACAGAAAGAATCAGTTTACAATTATTATCGCTGTTAAAGAACTCAGATGTTTTACGATCCATTCATAGATATTTTATAAAACGTGTAAAGAGTAAAACAAGAGAATGATTTATTGAAATTCGTCTGTGATACATCTTTCAAGCATTTTGTATTAGTGTAAATATTGAAAATAATTTAAAATTAGCGAATTTAAGCTGACTTCGGAATTACAATTCATAACGTATTGTGTTAATTTATTTGAACTCAATCATTTCTAAAACGGTAATGTATATATTTGAGGAGAAATATGGTCTATTTCTTTAAATTTATCAACTAGTTGATGAGATTACAACCAGAGCTCTCTTCCACTTTACAAGAGATTACAAATGTCCGAGTAAAATTATATATTTGTAGAAACAACCTTTTACATCCATTTTCCCCTTTAAATATTTAATTCACTATTAATTGTAGTTTAACTATGTAGAAAGTTCATATATGTCATATTTTAAAATAATACCAGATCTACTTATTATAAAACTTTAAAAAACCCGAGACTGTTATTATTTGGGTATATTAATATTAACAGTAATGAATATTCGGTAGAGGAAATTCACTCCAAAATCAGGTGGGAAAAGTCTAAATATTTGTTAAAAAATGACGAGCTATTTAAACTTAGAGGTGTTACAGTTTTTACCCAGACGCCGGGGTAACTGAAGCTCTGGAAGTTAAGCTCACAATTTACTTTACACCTAAAAAATGCTAGTATAGATTGCTATTAAATGTTTTCTGGCATTATTGATTTAGCCCAATAATTTTATACACTATAAACTTTATTTTATACGTAAAAATGTAAAAATCTGTCATCATTGAAATTATAGAATTTAAAGCGTGAACATGATTTTTATCTAGCCTTAAACAATTCCTATTGGTAACTAACTATGGCGCTTCGTCCTTTTGAATATGTATATAATATATATTAAGTTAAATACACACTATTTTCAATTCATTGCTCTACTTTAAAGCTATATCAAACTTGATTCCTAATCATCTACAAAAATTGTAATCGTCAATGCTATTATACGGCCTGTTACAAATCTCTTTTGCACTGAGCATAAGCTTTTATAATATAATTGGAACAACATAAATTGTGGATTTATTTTTACATACTAGTAGTATAAACTCTAGATTTAGATATAGGGACATTTAAAACTATACTGGTCATTAAATCACATATATCTATAACATTTTTTCCTAATTTTTCACATATCCAATAAAAAACGCCTAATGCCAAATTAAGAATGTTTTGAAATAGTTAAAAGTACCGAATAGATTCTGATGTAGCTAATAATTGAAAAAAGCTTATAACAAAAATGTATTATTTAATCGACAAAAAAATAATATTTATTTAAACTTAAAATAAATAATGAATGTATCAACAAATGTAGTTTTAACACACTAATTGACTTAAATTACCATTTTTGTTTATTTCATTTACCTTAACCTAAAGATGAATTTTCTTAATTTGAAGTTTACATACGAATTATAAAAAGCAACAAGTGTTATACGCAGTTTATTCTTCTAAAAATGTATTTACATTATTGCAAAAATACATTTGTCTGTTCAAGTGAGACGTTGTCTGACCTTTTCTTAACAACCATAATTATGATAATATGTACTACCCCAAATTATCATAATGAGTTGAAATTAATTTGTGCTAACTAAAAATATGAACTATGCCTTATAGAATTATGTTAAATTATTGATTGAATAAATTAATTGATATAGCCGCTCGAAAGTTGAGTTCAGCTCAATTTCACCTTCCACTTAGTGTGCAGCACCTGAAATCTGATGCTACCAAAGATTTTGAATATGGAATCAACGTTCCTCCGAAGAGATATAAAAAATCTATGGACATATAAAAGTTTTTAAAATCCAGTTTCTGCAATAAACGCTATATCAACTTTATTAAATCAAAATTATCTGTCAATAGTTAAATCGTAATTACATTACAATTGGATACCAAAAGTTATGTCGAATCAGTTATACTGATATCAGGTTACCCGTATCACAATTCTTTCCAATAGGCATTACTTTAAAATTAAAATTAAATTTGTTCTTTTCATTCATTCACTACCAATTCCTTACCCTTTAATCTGAGATCATTCTAATGATTATAATGGTCTCCCAGTTTATTGGTAAAACTCATCTAAATTATAAAATGCGTATGGCGCTAAGCAGCATGTCAAACTAGTTTTAAACGCGTTGAGTATCAGGAAGATTTTATATCAATTGGCAATCTGTTGATCAAATGGACCGCAGCCTGCGAGGACTCACAGTCCGGTAGTTCCTCTGTCTGTAGTATGTGACTGTTGTATGGATGGGCCATTGTTCAATGGACTTTTGTCATACAGTATAATGATGTCTCCAGAATTTAGGATCTTAGAAAAGTGAACAGTTAAAAACTTTTGAAAGCAGCCTGCACGGCTCTCTGAACTATAAAATTACACGGATGTGTTGGATGAAGTACACCACAAAACCAGTCTATAAGTTATGCTGGGGACAATCAAGCCATAGTAAGCCGTCTTCAGAACATGAGTAGTGAAGTATTTGGCTACGAACCTAAAAACATGAATCGCTGAGGTAAATTTGGAGCAGACGTGATCTACGCGAGCATTCAATACCAAGGGTCGACCTAAGTGAATTCCATGACACATGACAATGTTCAGTCAATTTCATCTAGTGTGGTATTTGCCAACATTATGATTAGAACACAATCAATGCCACCGAGCTCAAATTAAACTTCAGAAATTGGCTTTTGAAGAGTTTAGATTTAGATTGAGGCTATAGAAATGTTGAACACAGTTATTGACACCATTGAAGGCGTTTTGTTCCAAAACATAATTTTTAATTTTGACGAAGCAGAGTTGCACAACTGTACCATGCGTCAGCGATGAATTTTTGTGACACAAAAATTAGAAGGACTATGGGACCCAGAATAGATACTTTAGGGAAACAAAAGCATATCTTAATGGGAATTGAAATATAGTTTTAAATTTGGATTACTTCATTTATTTGAATTAGAAATTAAACCAAGCCACAAGAGAGGCTTACCTCGATTTTTATAATATTCTAGACTGCCAGCATTATGAAGTGGTCGAACCTAGAAACAAACCCACTGGACTATTTCGACCTCTCAGCCCATCCACAACCATATTGGCAAGACTCACGATTGCGTATACCGTAGCTTTGAACTTTATAAATCCAAACTATTCGTTCAAGAGGTGATTGCGTATGTTTAAAAATTGAATACTTTGCATTAAAAAAATAGTTTTTTACTATATTGCTTACAGAGGTAATTGAAGAAAATTAGTAAAATTAATTGGTTATTAGGTATAAGGACATTGTTGCTATTTGCGTCAACCATAATTCATGTGTTTTCACTAGATTTTTATCCTCGTCTTGAGAGTTTCACAGTTTTATGGCATATTTTATGAGGCATTTATACAAGAGTTAAACAATTAAGGTCTAATTACGTATCTCGATGTAAATAAAAATCAAGAACTGTAAAATAAATTCCACCGTCACCTTCAAAACAATTGTCTTAGGTGTTTACACTCCTAGTTTAGGATTTTTGATAAACCAACAAATACATTCAGTTCGAGTTATTGTAAAACTTAACCTGTCTTGTGTTAGTGGACTGTTCTTAATACTGTAAAACTGGGTTTAATTCGGGTAATATGCTCAAGTGGAACTTAGGTATATTTGTCATACCTGCAGCTAACAAATGATAGACACACACAGTATCATTGTTAGATACAATTGTTTTAGTAAAATTATGATTAATAGGCAGAAAAACTAGTAAGGAAATACTATGCACACGTAGTACGAGTACCCATAAATAAAATTTATGAATTAATGATGGTCTATGGATTTAATTATGTGCGGAATGATGGGGTTATATTTAGATATAGCAAACAATCAGTAAAATATATCAGATCTTTACAGTTTATTATTTAGATGGATATAACGTGAGCACTACATAATTAAGTGAAGTTTATTATAAAAAATTTGTAGTATTTTAGATGCTTTGTTTAAACCATCATTTATTAATTAGGCTAATTAATGAATTTTATCAAGAATATTTTCTTGTGATAAATATTGAAATTTCTTGTAATGTATAGTGTGATGTTTAAAGTAATACCTGATATAAATACTCAATTAAAAGTAAAAAGAAAGTAAGGGAACCTAAGTGAAACACACCTTATATTACAATAATTATTAATATCCATGGAGACATCGCGAGAAAATGTTTATTCACAGTTGAGATTTAGTTCGAGGTCAAAAATGAAAGTTTAACTCACCGAAATTCGTAGAAGCACGACAATAATTAGTTAAAGGACATAAATGGATGAGTTACTTTTATCTGTTATAAATAAAAAGAAACCGCTGAACTTGTTGCTAATAGCTAGTTTCCAAAATGGGTGGACTAATTTGACTAATTTGTTTTAATATGTCCATTGTAATCTGAGAAACTTTTTAAATAGGAAAAGTGTGCCGTAACATTTAAAACTTATAATTATGATATTTAAGTAACGCAATCTAAATTAAATAACACGTAAACTAACTCAGTTGAGGTTCACCAAATAGGCAAACACATTTTTTATAAAGGGTGATTCGAAAAGAGCGCCGGTTTTGATATATAAATTAAGAGAATTATTTAAATAAAAACCCAAACATTAATCATCAACATGATCGTATACCACGTACGAAAAATTATGTTGTGCAGTTACGTCCTCTACTGCGCTAGCAAGCAAAACTGTCCATGAAATTCAATGTGGTTATACTACAAGTTTTCACTTCCATTTCGAGGATTTTTTCTTACAGTCGTTGATGTTACGAGGGTTATAGGCATACATCAATGACGTCAAGTCAGGACCTTGGTAACCATCGATGGTCAAAATTTATATAAATAATTTGAGTCTTGAACATTTAAAGGGATTGCACTTTCTTTCCATTATACTGGAAGTGTACACAAGCAGAGGTAGATGATTTTTAACCACAGTAGTCGTTTTAAGCTCATGAATGCAAATATTTTCTTAATTGGGATAAAATACATAAATCAATAATAGCACCAGAAGTATCGTAGGCTGGTAATATGTGCTGTTTAATCTAAGTTGGATTCCAAAACCCACATGCGTATCTATTATTTTGGTCACATGATAAACCCAAATGTAGAAATATAAAGGAATCAGACTGGAAGTGAACTGAAGTGGCTGAAACTGAAAATTGTTTGCTCAGTAATTTTTGGTCGTAGGTAAATTAAGGTATATATTTTCTTCATTGGAACAAACGAGCAAACTATAATTATGGTACTTGAAATATATTTGATACAAATTATATTAAAAGAGCCGAAAGTAAATTCTTAGTCGAAGCAAGTTTTTCTTTGCATAGATTTTTTATCTGGACGTAGAGCAAAATCAACTTTGGAATGTGAATTTAAATATAAATTTGAGATATTAGATTTTTGAGGCATATAAGTATATTTTTACTTAATTACTGACTGCCAGCATGGCTTCCAGAAGGGAAAATCTACTTTATCTGCCATCATAAGTCTGGTCGAATCTATAATTGACAGCATAGAGGAGGGACAATTTGTCACTGCCTTGTTCCTAGACTACAGTAAGGCCTTTGATTGCTTAGGACACAGCCTCATCTCTAAAAAACTTGCAGCTTTGGGAGTAACAGGTCTGGAAAACAAGTGGTTTGATAGTTATCTCAAAGGGAGATCCCAAATTGTGGAGATTCAGCATACTACATCTGGCGTCACTAGCATGTTCAGATCTTGTCCTCAACCAATTACTAGAGGAGTCCCACAGGGATCTGTGTTGGGACCTATTTTGTTTATTCTGCTGACTAACGACTTCCCAGCTCTAATTCAAAATGAAAGTACGAGCTGCATAATGTACGCAGATGATACCACTCTTCTTCTAAGAAATGACACAGCTGAACAATTGTACAGTAACTCTATCACATCATTAGAAAGCGCCATAATCTACAGTAAATTAAATGACTTAGCAATAAACCCTGACAAAACTACACAGATACACTTTAGCAGGAAGAAAGAGGTACCAGCAAGCATTCCCAATATACCAGTGGCTAACCAGATCAAGTTTTTGGGAGTAACTCTCGATAGCAGACTCACATGGGCAGATCATGTAAACAACATATGCAATAAAATTAGTACAGGCATCTACGTTGTTAAACGTATTAAATGGGTAGGCTCTCTGGAAGCGGCAAAAATAGCCTACTATGCGCTAATAGAGTCTCACATTAGGTATGGCCTTATAGTCTGGGGAACCTCCCAAGGAAACCTCAAGAGAGTTCTGGTACTCCAAAAGAAGGCAGTCAGGACCCTTGCAAACCTTGAGCCACTACAAACTTGCCGACAGGCCTACCAGACCCTAGGCATACTTACAGTACCTGCACTTTACATTTATGAAGCCATCTTGCACGTAGATAAACTACATCTGCAGACTCACATGGACCTCCATAATTACCCCACACGCCATGCCTCAAGGCTCACCCTACCTCAACACAGAACAGCTTTATACGAGAAGAAACCTTCATACATTGGCCGGAAATTTAAAAACCTTCTACCAGACTACCTCCGCAGCCTGACAGGAAACAGACTAAAGAACCTACTTCGAGAGTTTTTGCTGAAGAGACCTGTATACACCATTGAAGAGTTCCTGGAATCTGCTAACACTGGAACCACGTGATTTTAAAAATTGAAGCATAAACCTCTCACAATGATGACACTATTAAACTGTAATTATCTAACTTTGCATTATGTATTATATTTTGACAAATTACTGTACTTAATGTTCACGTAATAAAGACATTTTGATTTGATTTGATTTGTTACAAAAGTTACAAATTTACATTTTAAAACCATTTTCTTTAAAAGTATAAAATAGCCAAGTATTTCTTACACGTATATTTGTTCTTATGTTTTTAATTATACATATCAATTGCGATAGTATTCATTTATGACTGTTGTTTAATTTACCTTGCTTTGTCTTGGTATGAATGTGGACCAGCCAACGGTTTACCTTGCTGCACATATCAGATCGTTAAATAGAAGGGCTTTATTTCTCGTAAACCAGACTAATTTTCTACTTTGTTCTTATTGCTTAAGTATTGGTGTCATTATCTTAAATTTAAATATACCGTTGTTCCGAGTTACACAACATAACATAAATCGTAAATAACAACACCTTTATAGTTACTTAATATAGTTAAAGAGTAATTTCACTTAAGTACATAAAAACGCAAATAAGTTTGAATAAAATTAATGTACTTTATAGTGCGATACATATTCATTGCTAATTAATGATTTTCAGTGTTATCATACGACGGTGTTAAGTTTTGTTTTATTGAGCAGTTAAGAGAATCCTTAGTAATTTTTATGATTGAAAGATTAGTAAAACGATTGAATTTGGTGTTTTATAGATATTCCTTATAAGAAATGTTAGCCAAATTTGGAACATCTAATCCACCAAATGTATATAATAATTTATAATATACAATATCAGAAGCAATTGTATTAAGTAATTATTTAATCATCATTTGAATAATTTGGGATACTAATATTTTTTATTTTATATAGTAAAATTGTAAATAATTTTTTACATATTGTTTAAACGTTTATGCCACTAAATAACAGTAGGAATCAACATAGTTATATAAAAATTAGATAAATAATTTATTTAAAATTTTTTTTATATTATGTTTAGTAAATCGAGATGATTTAATGTTGTACCTTGTGGAGTAGTAGTTGTATAAATACTCTCTATGTATACTCTCTGTGGATCTTTTGTATAAAACAATTTCCTACGAATATTACCTTTGAGAAACATTAGGGTTTAACTTGTATAATTAAAAAAAAATCGCTTTAAAGGTTAAAGTACATTAAGTGCCGCTGGCCTCGGATTTTCATATCTTTCATTTTAACTAACACTTTCACTCTCGTATGTTTAATCCACAAGTGAAAGGTTATTCAAAGACACTGCGGTAGTATAAAGTATATTTAAAGTAATTTTTCAGTCTCTTGTATGTCCTATAGAATTTTGTGTCATTCTTTGTCTCCAACATATATCGGAAGAGTTATTTTTATTTAATAACTACACATATAGACTATGCTCGTTATATACTTATTAAGTAAAATTGATGGGTTAATGATATTACTGAATGATCGGTATTGTTTAGCTACTATCTTATTATCTCAAATATTTAGTAAAGTCTCATAAGAGTTTACATATGCTATACTTGCGTGTTATTCTCTCAAAGAAATATTGCAATATTTTTAGGAAGCTAGAAAGTAAACAAGTAAAACAGTGAGAAATATATTCTAATGACCTTTATCACGTCTACTATCTTTTCAACAGTTCCAATTTGCAGTTCTTCAAATAAAAAATCAGTGTTTTCCTAAAATACTGTGAATATTTCAAATAATCGGATAAAGTTAATATACATATATCTTTCTTTTAAGTAAAAACAATGAAAACATATTTCTCAACTTAAGAGCTTACTATGTATTCGCCAGTTTAAGGTTGGCTAATATGAAGAGTAGATTTCTTTCTTGGTTACTTCTAAGGCGTTTTCTTATCACGCCTTGCTGTTTTTCAAGCACTGTTTTGTTGAATGTAATTGTATGCTTGCGATTGGAAATATAACCGGTTATTCCGTATATTAACCATTACTCAATATTACTAGTTTTGTCTTCCAACGAAGACTGGTTCTTAGCTAGAGGTATTTCGAAGTAACCTTGCGTTCGCATTGTAATCGATTCCTCCACTGGTCTAGTACAAGGTAGTGCTCCGTCACACCACGGTTCACTGAGGTTGCGTTCGCATTGTAATCGATTCCTCCACTGGTCTAGTACAAGGTAGTGCTCCGTCACACCACGGTTCACTGAGGTTGCGTGAGAGTTTTAAGTCCTGCAGATAATTTAATCCTTCAAGAAAATGAAAACTGTGCTGGCCTACGGGAGTTTTATAAATACGAACAGGCAAATCCCACGGGTGTTCATACAGCGTTATATAAACACTTATTTTCTGTTAAGAATTCTTTTTCTTGCAAACAAAGAGGAAGAACTTGTGATTTATGGTTTATAATCCTGTCTGTACTCTAAGTGTACAGAAAGAATCAGTTTATAGTAATTTGTATTAAAATGTAAAGTAATTTGTTAAGAATATTTAATCCGTCCATACATATTTTCTACAAAGTTTAAGGATTACTAAGAGAACTATTTAATTGCATGTGACATAGAAACATATTTTAGGCGTCTTAGAGTAGTGTAAATGTTGAAAATAATATTAAATTAGTGTATATTAGCTGACTAAGATATAAAATTCATAACATATTGCGTTAATTTGTTTAAAATCAATCATTCTTAAAAACTGAATTGTACATATTTGATGAGAAATAAGGACTATATCTTTTAATTTATTCAATTAGTTGATGAGATTACCACCAGAGCTCTCTTCCAATTTACATTAGATTAGAAATGGCCTATAAAATTATACAGTTATAGAAAAAACTTATTATATTTCATTTTGGCCTTTAAATATATACTTTAGCTTAGTAATTAAAATGTAACTACGAAAACCTTTTTAAAAATTCTATACTTCAATTAATGCCATCTTTCCGGTATTCTGTAGTGTGCTAAATATTAACAGTGAGTTCTAAGTAGTGGACAATAACTGACTAATAATAATAATATCACCTAAGTTATATTTGCTAGTAATATGTAGTATTTCATATAACTGAAAACATTTTATAAAACAAACAATAGTTTACCTTATTTTGTTTGGTACTCTCATAGTACATGAAACCAAAATCAGATTATATAATTATATAGATACTGCTGTTAAGAATCAACTACTCCTTGACTTTTTTATTAAAAACATTAAGAAATGAACATATAATTAGCTTTAAATTTCTAAAACGTGTAAAATAATTATTGTATCATATTTCTTTGATTCTAACTGTTTGTTATCACCAATGATTTTTTGGTTAATAGTTTTAATTTTAACTATATTCACATATCTCGGTGTTGTCAGAACAAAGAAAAAATGTTTTTTAAATATGAGTAAATGACTTATTTGCCTTTTTCCAGGTGTAGAATTTTAGTTTTTCGAAACAATATATCATAGGGTTTTATTCTACTCTTGGCAAACCCAGCCTTCAGATAATTTATAACCAATAGCTAAACTTTAAAGATGTAAATAAAAAGCTCTCACCTCTAAGTTTGAATGCCACAAGAAAAACGAGATTGCGCATATACCTTATTGTTCCTTTAAATAGCTTTACAGAACTTTAAATAATAAAATTCAAAAAGTAGCAGTTTTTGTACGGAATGTGTCGTCAATCGCACTCAATATTATGGATATTATATATTGTTATTTTTGAGAAATCAAAGTAAAAAAGCGATTAGACCAAACTGAATATATACTACACATATCTTTTCTCGTAAGGTAGCTTTTATACCGCTGAGCAGATGTTTGTGAGATTTAAATGAGCTTCAGTTTAATACATTAATATTTAAATGCCCATATTTAATGAAATCAGCAAATAAATTTGTTTGGAGAGAATGATTTTAAGTATAAACTTAATATATGGATTACGGTTGGTAATGCAAATGTTATTAGAATGAACAAAGTGTAAAATATTATGTATAGTTTTTCAGCAAAACCTGTAGAATAAGAAAGTAAGAATTACAATCAACCGATGTTTCATTAGTTTAAAAAACGCATTTTTTCCTATTTAGAACAGCATATTACTATCATATTACCAAACACACCCCCAAAATATAAAAAATAAAGACAAAATAATTTTGTGAACACAAATTTTAATATTGACAATTTTTGGAAACAACTGGAAATAAAATATAAAATCCCACTTGAAATCCTTAAACATGTACCAAAGTTGCCATTTACATAAAAAAATGCTTTTTACAACAACAAAATGGCAGAATGTGGATAAGTTAATAGAACCATTTGTATATTATATTATTATGTAAAAAAATTTCAATTATGGACGTTATATAATCTTGCGGGAGACGCCGACTTAACCTCGCGTAGTGCGATGGCAGTAGTTTTAGGGTTTAAAAATGTTATCAAGCTTTGTTAATAATCTTTACTTTTATAATTCTTAATTCAGTTTCAAATAATTCGATAATCCTAGTATAAATATATTATAATCTAGATCATTTGGGCAGGAATCCAGTTCAATCAACTAATAAAATACTTAACATCAAGGATATAATAATTGTATAAATTTTCACTGGAACTCACTCATCATACCAATGGTTACCATTAGTGGTGGTTCGGAAGTTACCTTTAGCCGTTTTCTCCAAAGTTAAGTGTTAGAGAGGGCTTCTAGTAACCGTAGTCTGGTAACATAAGATTTTACTTATTTTAATTAATTTACATGCTTACTCTCTTTATTTACTGTACTTACTTTATACGCGTGAAAGATACATGATAAATATAAGGTGCTAATATTTATATACATTTATAATATATATAAGGTGCTAATAAAAATTCAACATTAAATGTGTAGTTCATTTCTTACGTACATTCTAAGTAAAGAGTGAATAAAAAAGTAATTTAAAGTTTATAATCCTCTTTTACCGATTGTATTAAATAATAATTCTGGGGTAACTGGATTACCGGTGGAAGGAGTAGGCCCAGATGAATGATAAGGACTGGACTGTACAAAAGAGGCTGCTATCGGCGAGGCGCGCATCGCAGATGACAGTGTTTGATAACGGAATTGAGAGGTGGGGTGAAGTAGACGTACCGTACCTCCGTGTCAGATAATCGTAAGTGATTGTAACGAGTAGAGTTAATAGTGCTTAGAGTAAATATTTTTGCTAATCGTCATCGAACCTGCGGGTAAGTGAACTTTTAACTGGAGTCCAGTCTTAGTTATTTTTGAATAATTTTTGAGAAAGAAATATTGTAACAATTAAATTTAATAAGAATTTAGGAACTTGTCCTTTTGATCGGTGCAATATAAAACTTGTTGGTGCAGTGAACTTATGTATATAAAATGTTATGTTAAAATAATAAAAGGGTTTCGTGGTTGTTACTGATGCTTTCTGCAATATTTTTTTATTTATTAAATCTCTAACCCTGAAGAATTTTTTGATTTATTATATCTCTGAACACTGAAGAATACTTTTAAAGTAAAGTAAAGAAAATTAGTAACAAATATAATTGAATTTTGGAGGTAATTAAAGTGAAGAATAGCCAGATCAGATTAGAGTGTGAATGTTTGAATTTTGAAAATTGAATAAAAGACTAGCTGTAAGAACTTTGTACATTTTTGGGAGTGAAGAATATATTACAAGTTAGAATTTAAAAGTCATCAAGAAGTTTTTGTTTTAATTTTAATTCGAGTAATTATTTTTAAGAAGAAGTGTTATTTTAGTTTGAACTTTATTTATTTAAGAACATTTTATTTTATTTTTAAACTTTCACAAAAGTTTTAAATTTCAAAGCTAACCCGTTTTACTGGCACACTCTGTCAATCTATAAAAAGCCTTTTAAATGGGTACATTTTTACACGAAATTTTATAAAATTCTACTTTTACACTATAGCTACCAGGCGGTGTGGCACAGTACACTAGCAAGTACAGCACACTGAGCTCTTAAATTCTGGCAGCCGACTTGTTCATCTATGGATCCTCATGTCGTTATAACTTATTTTATTTGCCTTGCATTGGAAATTTTGCATTTCAAGAAAGGCTGATTGCCTCTTAAGGCTTGTCACGCCTATTTCCATGGGTCACTGGCCTATGTGAAGATCTTATCATATAGAAGAAGGAGGAGAATCAACAAATACAAGGCCGATGACACTGAAAATAACTGATGTCACGCAAGGACTTTGAACGTGTGCTAACTCTAGATTAGTTCCAGTCTTAAATCTGTGACCGTGCGGCAAAAAGCTCAAGCAGTGATCATATTTTTTTATAATTTTCGATACATAGTAGTGAAGCTTAATGCACAGTTTGTCTGTAAGCCAGTTCGTATTTAAGATGTGGACATAAAACAGATACGGACAGTGAAACAGATATACATACAGACAGAGAGACATATAGACATACAGACAGAAACAAGAATGAACTAATTCGGTTATAGCAGTTTTCCCAGTGCGAAGTTTCATCGATGTTAGTGTGGTGGGGAAATAATTATACTGTATTTGCCACTTTAAAGTTTTACACACATATACCACACTATGCGCCAGTGGTTTAAATTAGAAACCGTAAAAGCCATAGGTATCAACAGTATATTGTTCATTACATTTAGTATAAGTATAGACTATCGACAAAATTTACAAGTAATTTAGTATATATATATTGTATGTTCATAAGTTAACTGTGGAAGAGGACCAATTCTTCTAACTTTTCCTGTAAAGGTAAATAGTACATTCATTCTTTAGTAGTGAGAGCTACAAATTAGCAATAGGTAAACATTTCTACATAAATATAAGACTCATCTTAATTTGGGAAATATAATTACATTTTTAATAAAATTTTACTCATATTTTAGATAATCAAGAGTGGTTGAATACTGTAATTGAAACTTCTAATAGCTTTATTTAATACAAGTTGTTTCTTGATAAAAAGAGAGAGTCCATTTGCTAAATTCCTTTACGTCCTGTGCGGATATGGTCAAAGACCTCTTTAATCCCGAAGGCGAGTATATAACAGCATATTATTTTTAATTATTCGTAGTTTACCTTTTTGTATTTGAACAATAAAAATGCTACTGCGGAAACTTGCTTAATAATAATAAAACTATAATTAGTTAAAGTACAGGGAAGTAATCAATGTCCACTATGCAATAAGTATGGAGAGGTAATTAAGCTAGTGCGACAACCCTACTAGTGTTAGGGCAGTAGTTAGAATATTGCAGACTGGTCATGAAAACAATTATAGCCTTCAGTTTATCAGTCTTATACACGAAATGATAATAAATAGAAACATATGAAACATATAATACAAAAGTGTGGGTAATAATATTGTTGTAATATCCATAAAAAACAACAAAGGACATGTAATTCAATGTTTTTTGGTAAATTATAAAGTTTTTTTACGGAAGTTGTTGAACTCACGCCACGTTGGTTTGGAGGAGCCCACCCAAAACAAGTGCGACTAGGCTAAAAGCTTGATAAGGACCAGGCGTCTTTTCGTAGTTCAGAATAATAAGTAAGGTCATTAGACACGCAGGACGTGGAAAATCTACACCGGGATTCATCCAGTACTATGGCAAAGACCAGGATCGAAACAAGGACTTAAAGATGAGAGTTAATTTACTTGTTTACAATTCAAAGTATTCGACTAACTATTCTTCTTACCCAAAGTAGTGTAAATCTAAGATTTAGCGATTATTAATTACATAAGAAAACATTGAAACAGTTTCTATGTAGTTATTAACAGAATTTTAATCTCGAGTAGGTGCAGCTGCCGCTGGATGTAGAACCCAGCCATCCTCAGGTTGGCAAAGGTGGCCGTGAGGAGCGCATCGTCCGCGTACAGGGAGAGCTGAACTCTCGGAGCGACCGGAAAGTCGTTTGTGTACCACAGGTACAGGTTTGGGCCGAGGACTGATCCCTATGGCACACTAGATGTTACTGTGCGGGTCGTGGAGGTGGATCGGGCAATGCTGACGGAGAAGGTCCGGAGGTGGAGATAGCTGCGGGGCAGCCGGAAAATCCTGCCAGGTATTGGAGACGATGACAGCTTGATGAGCAGTCCCTCGTGCCACACCTTGTCTAAGGCTTTGCTCACGTCTATCAGGACCGAAGTGGAGTGGTGCTTCCTTCCTACAGCTCCGGTGATGTTGTTCAGGACTCTGCGAAGCTGAAGGGTGGTGGAGTGGCCGGTGTGGAAGCCGAATTGTTCTGTCCTGATAGACGTGAAGAACTCCTCAGGGAATCTCGCCAAGACGATCTTCTCCAGAATCTTGGAGATCGGCTCGGCCTGTGGTTCTCCGGGAAGAGAGGGTCCTTGCCGGGCTTGGGTATCATGATCACCTTGGCATCCTTCCAGGTGGTCGGGAAGTGAGCCAGGCGTAGGCATGAGTTGAAGATGCAGGTGATCGTGACGATCACCCAAGCCGGCAGGTTCTTCAATGCTGGAGTTCCTAAGGAGTCCGGGCCAGGGGCCTTCTTCGGGCGAAGGCGGCGAATGTGGTCTTGCACTTCAAGTGTAGTCACAGTGGGCAGTAGGTCGTTTTCGTCAGGTTGGTGTTCCTCCAGGAAGTTTTCAATCATTTCGCACGTGTCCTCGTCGTAGACATCCGCGTGTGGGAAGAATTGGTATTCCATGGTGTCGGCGAAGGCCTCTGCTCGATCTCCAGGGGAGTAGACAATACCACGCTGTCCATGAAGTGGTCGGTTTGTCTTCTTCTCCCCTCGAAGTGCCCTGGATATTTTCCAGATGCCGCCGACACTACCGTCAGCTTGATGTTCCACAAAGTCATCCCATGCAGCCGCTCTGTGTTTGGCCAGGAGACGAGAGCAATTCCTTGCCTGGCGGTTGAAGGTCTGCTTGGCGTGGGGACATCGGGACTGCTGATACTCCCTTCGCAGTCTGCGACGAAGGCGAATCTCCTCTCTCAACCCCTCGGGTAGAAGTGGAGTGATGTCAGCCCGGGAGAGAGGAGATGACGAGGCCGTCATAGCTTCTTGGAGGATGGAAGTCAAGTCGTGTACTTGTCGTTTTAGCTGGTCCGGTGACTCGGCAGGAGTTGGTAGTGGTCGATGTCTGTCAGCAAGGAGGTTTGCAAAGTGGTGCCAGTTGATCTTGGTGGGTCGAGTAGGGCGATATGATGGCGCTCCGTCGTCCGAGAGGTCGAAGACAACTGGCACGTGGTCTGACGAGAGATCAGACACTGCAAACACCTCGATGTGTCCGACCAGCGAGCCAGCTAGACCGATGTCCAGTATGTCCGGGAGGTGACGTCCATTGTGAATGTAGTGCGTGGGCTCCTCAGGTGTCAGTAGTTGGATGTGGAGTCGGTTGTCCAGGAGACGGTGGAGACTTCTGCCGTTGGAGTTGGTGTTCCGGCATCCCCAGTCCAGATGCTTTGCATTGAGGTCCCCAGCAACAATTGCAGGGAACCAGGACGCAGCAGGGCATCAAGGCAGCGAGTTTGCAGAGTGTTTCTAGGTGGATTGTAGACGAAGGTAATCTCCAGTTGGGCTCCGCTGTAGTGGATGGCAATCCGGGTGATCTCAGCTCCTGGGGCAGGGACTGCTGCCAGGAGACGATGGGTCACTCGCTGATGCACCATGATCGCCGAGCCTCCGCCGGGTTGGTTGTTCTGCAGCTGCCTATCGGTGCGGTATATCTGGTAATTGGGCATATTGAAGCGATCTGTAGCCCTGAAGTGAGTCTCCTGTAGAAGAGCGACGTCCACATCCATTTCAGTTAGTAGCTGACCGAGTTCCAGCCGCTTGTTTTCCAGCCCGTCGGCGTTCTAGCTGACACAATATATTATATAATATATTACATATATTATATCTGCTAATTATTTTAAAACTTATAAGGAGAAATACTTCCTACATTATATGTATATGAGACATTTTTCTGTCTATGTGCAGTACAATAAATATTTACCTTGAGTTGAAACAGTTTATGCTAGATGTTTATGTATAAGACTACTAACTGAATTATGTTTATTTATTATATTTAATATTTTGTTTAAACTGTCATGAACATTTTTGGGAGGAATATGTTCTGTAATGTTCAAATGATTCAATTAGTTACTCACTTTAACAACAGATGTCTCTCTCACACTATAATACAATAAGATATAGTCAATTAAAGTGATAAACTAATATAAATACCTTATTAGATTTCAATGTCACTTTCAAAATTCAACTTTCTACAAGTAGAATGATGAATTCGATGTGATGAAATATGCCTCAGCAAAAAATGAGAGAGCACTATGCAGAATTAAACCACTACCAAAGTGATTTTATTCAACATTTTGGTTAAAAATAAGAGTTGAATAACATTAGTAATAAATCTCCAGAACTAGCCACAGAATTAATTTTTTTTGGTTATTAGTTACTCTAAGTCGGCATTTAGGATCGATAGTTTTTAAGCGATTTTAGGTGTACGATTACTTGAATTTAAAAACTTGTACATGCAACGAGTAAATTTATAAGCAAAATTGTCAGCGAAACGGTGAGAGAACTGTGGAATGTGTTGCAACCAACTCACATGCCTGTACCTACGATATACACGTTCCTGCAAACTAGTCGAGAGTTTTTAAAACTTTGGAATTCCCCAAATTGTATAGGATGCATAGATGTAAAGCAGGTCAGAATTATCTGCACTCCACACGCTGGGACAATGTTTCACAACTAAAAAAAGTTTTATTCAATAACTTTACAAGGTGAATGTGACGCTCGATATCGATTTGCTATGACGAAGTTGGAGGATTTAGAAAGCGAACGATGGAGTAACATTTGCATCTTCAGATATGCGACTTAAAGTTTAAAAGTAACAAATTAAATATTCGAAATGAATGTTACTTACAAGGGACACAAGTCAAAGTGCCTATGGTTTTTCTTGGTGACGAGGCTTATACTCTATCCCTTTATTCATTAACACCCTACCCATGTGACAATCTAACAATCGAAAGATACCATACAATTATAGGAACTCACGAGGAAGAAAAAGTATTGAGTGCACATTTGGAAATCTGCATTCCAAATGGAGAATACTCTCAAAGAGTATTGAAACTAAACATGAAACTGATGATAACATAAGGCTGTCCGTGTTCTTCAAAACACAATAATTGATAAAGAAGGTTTTGAAAGACATTTAAATGAGATAATACCTGGTGACAACGCTCGTGTAGCTCCCCAACAGGTACGAAGACGAAGAGGCCGACAACCAACTGCAGCAGTAATTTTGCGTGATACATTTAAGGCATACTTTCAGGAAAATCCTATTACATTTTGGCAAGGCAATGAGCAATAATGTTATGTTTTGAGATTATGATTATAAATAAAGCTGTCTCTTACCTGAGCAGCTGTTTTCTTTAATTATTTTCTTCCAGAGACGGTCAAGAATATACCGATTATGGAGTTCAGGTAACTGTTGGTCCCAAACAGAACGGCGTTCGCGAACTGATATAATAAAACTTTCGGTGTCCATAATATAAACTCCGTGTGTTGTGTGTTCGACCAACGAGCCTCGATCAAAAGAAATCGGGGAAGAATATAAGAGCGAAGAGAGTAGCGTGTTGACGAAGGAACCAGTACCGTTCTACTATGCTCTACTATGCGCTACACTCTAGCCTCACTGCTCCACTATATTTTTACCCTTAGAATTGGCTCCTGAAAACTGGAGTCTGTATCAGTCGGAAAGGATGCAAAAAATATTTGGCAACGGAGACGTTAACCCGTTTCTTCCCACTGTCGACATTTTTCGACACGCAACTTAATATTTTTTTGTGGGAAATTTTGATTGTCTAGGACTCTTACGATAATATCCCGCTGTTATCTCTGAACTAGCAGTTGATGCGCCGCGGCAGTGGCTAGTTTGGTGCTTTTGTGTCAACAACTCTACTGATTGACTCTCAGCCTCACTATGTCACTGATAGACAGGTAAGTGTATTACAACCTTGTAAATAATAATATTATTTACCGTACGCTATTTATAGTGATATAAGATATGTGTATGACGTATTACTGTGTTGAACGTGTAAAATATTGTTTTAGGGTATCGATTTTACAATCATAAATATTGATGTCGACAAATGTCGACAGTGGGCACCAGCGGTAGGGGTCGATGTCCATTACAACAAATTGTTTTTTTTAGGTTGACGGTAGCTGACATCGCTAATATATTGGAAGAGAGTGAAAATATTATAGATCCAACATTTTTTATTGAGCCACCAGATAATCCAGCCCTCAGTGACTGTGATTCCGATGACGATGATAGTGGCAACATAAATCATTTATCTGGCAACCAACTCAGAGCTGGTGGTGAGCTGATAGGAAGAAAATTAACTGAAGATGGGTTAGTTACAATAAGAATTGGTGGAATACCTGAAGAAAAAAGTGACCAAGAAGAAGTGGAACAAGTAGAAGATAAGAAATTTGAGGAACCTGTGGACGAAGATGACAGTGTAGTAAGCGTAGATGTTGTTTTTGAAGAAGAAACCCAAGGAAAAGTTAGTAAAAATACGTTAGAGAGCAGAACTAAAAAAAGAAAACAAATAAAAGATGTTAGAACAAAAAAGAAGGTGAAAGGAAATAAGTCAAAACGTACATGGGAAGAAAAAGACATTGCAGATGTAAGCTCTATAGAGTTTACTCGTGCGAATTTCTTGTCAAATGATTATTCTCCTGTAGAACTGTTTGAAATGTTCTTTGATGACGAGGTCGTAGAGTACATTGTTTATTGCACTAATCAATATTCCCTAGAAAAAGGAAACATAAACTTTTCTACATCAAAAAATGAAATACGTCTGTTTTTCGCCATTCTTTTTCTATCAGGATACAACACTATGGCTCGTTACAGAATGTACTGGGAAACGGCAGAGGACACACATCATGAAGCAGTTTCACGTGCAATTTCACGTAATCGTTTTCAGGATATCTTGAAAAACATTCACTTCTGTGAAAATGATAAATTAGACAAAGATGACAAGTTTGCCAAAGTTCGCTCTGTTATGTGCATGCTGAACGAGCGATGGCTTCGTTACTTCCCAGGTGACATTTACTTATCCATTGATGAATCCATGGTACCTTATTTTGGAAGGCACGGGTTGAAACAACATATCCATGGGAAGCCTATCCGATTCGGATATAAAGTTTGGATATTAGCTACAAGGTTAGGCTACGCTATTCAAGCGGAACCGTATCAGGGCAAAGCGACTGGAGCAACTATTCCTGAGCTCGGTGTGGGAGGCTCAGTTGTCATTGATCTTATATCTGAACTCCCACAGGACAGAAAATATAGTTTGTTTTTCGACAACTTCTTTACATCTTTAAAACTGCTTGAAGCGTTAAAAAACAGGGGATATCATGGTACAGGGACCATAAGGGTAGACAGAGTTGAGGATGCCCCTCTTCGTAAACCTCAAGATCTCAAGAAAGAACCAAGAGGTACTTTCCATCAAATAACTGACACAGACACCAACATAACACTTGTAAGATACATGGACAACAGTGTTTTTACTATAGCGTCGACAGCAACAGGCGTTCATCCTGAGGGGAAAGCAAAGCGTTGGTCCTCTAGCAATAAAAAACACATCGTTGTGCCACAGCCAAACTGTGTCAATTGGTACAATATGAATATGGGTGGGGTGGATAGGCTAGATGAAAATGTATCTACCTACCGTATTCATATTCGCAACAAAAAGTGGTATTGGCCAATGGTTGCATACATGCTGAATGTGAGTATGAATAATGCTTGGATTTTATACAGAATGACGCCAAAAGGAGCTGAAGAACAATTAGATCTTCTTTGATTCACCCGCTACATTGTCCGTACGTACATGGGAACATGCACAAGCCATCGATCCTCTGCAGGACGGCCAAGCCAGACAGTATCCAGTAGGGTGTTGCCTGAAATCCGATTCAGTGGAAAAGATCATCATTTAGAAAAAGTTCAAAAGCAAATTCGCTGCGCACTGTGTTCCAAAGCAACAAGGAAACGGTGCAAGACTTGTCAAGTTGGATGCCATGTGCTTTGTGCGGAGGCTTTCCATACTTCCTGAGGAAGTAATCTCTTATACAATCCTTTCTGATATGTAATCTATTCATAAATACTGTAATGGAACAATAAAAGCATCATTATTTCATTTTTTAACTTATTTTAAAACCACCCCTTTCATTCCCACTGTCGACAAATGTCTACATTAGCCTCTATTCTCTAACTGCACCCGTTCATGCCCACTGTCGACATATGTCGACATGCTATAATTTATTGTTATTATTAAATTTTACATATTTCATACTAAAACCATAGTAAATAACTGATAATAAAGCAAATAACCAAAGGCCACCAAAAAATCTGACAAAAAAATAATTTGGGCAGAAACGGGTTAAAACCGAATTCCGAGTCTGTTTAAGACCAGAGACACCTACAGAAGAGTTCTGACTGGTTTCCTAATTGCCAAACAAACTCTAGTGAAGTGGTGTCTGGCATATGAAGACAACTTCGGTAATTTTGGCAGTCCTATACTACTATATAAAATTATAACCTCTCGAGCGTTTTATATATCTTCTCTCCTATTCATAATGTCTTTTAATTTAGTCTTGTTTGTAATTTTGTGCGCATGACATCTCCTATACTAGTTTAAAAGAAGCGGTTAGCTGACTTGGCTTTTAACACCTGCACTCCAACACAACTAATTTTCCACATGATACGCTTTTACAAGGCTACAATCAAGTTAAGATCCTATGTATAGCATTCAGCTCCAGTTCACCTTTATTTAGTGTAGCGTCATTAATCTCATGCAAAGTATTCGTTTTGATCTTTTTCTTCGCTGAATGTTTTTTTCTCTCTTTAGTGTAACATTCCAGAAGTCTGTCAGATTTCAGAGGCTTCACTTACTGTAACTACAGCTAAACTCAACAACTTCATGTGTAGAAAACTTTATTGCTCCACAACGCTTTGAAACTATGTCTAAAACATTTTACGGCACCTAATTCTGTATCTAATGAGACAATAAGAATACCTCTTCACCTATATTGCACTCTGTTTTGTAGTCCATGAGTCTTAGATGTGTAAATGACGCCAAGAGTTCGTTTTAAGCTTCTTAACTGCAAAATGGATTTGGATATCTAGACGTACATTACTCCAGATTCCAGGGGTCAACCAGACTCTGCACTTAGAGGAAGGTGAACTGGAACTAAACTCATCATCCACATTTAATACAATAATTATTTTTTCATTTAACAATATAAAATCTGCCAACATATACTATGGAATTAGCCAAATATTGCCATGAGCTCAGATACTTCGCAAGAGATAAAAGGGCTAATAATTATTCTAAGAAAGGTGTGGTTACCCGATAATTTCATAAAGGATTAATTTCATATATAAGAAATAAGCTATACATTCCAAGAATTGGATTAAAATTTTATTCTAAAAACATTTCCATCATAATGACAAACGATATCTAACTGTTTTGTGGAATCCTATGGTCTTAAAAAGAATAGGAGTTATGCAAAAGAAGGGTTATAACTATCATAAAATGAGGTAATTTTATTCTCTATTCTATTCACCAGAAGCATAATTGTATTACCAATACCGTACATTTATACATTATTGATACATGTAAAAAAGTATTTTAGTGATTAATCGAATTTCCGAACACATAATTTAGATCACATAGCAGGTCGATACCAAGAAGGACATTATCATTATAAAATAAAGTTCAATATCCCTTCCGAGTAATCTAAATTCCGATTATCCAAGAACGCCTTGGTTTGATTGCACTCGTATAATGACTCCTCCATTGTCTTCAGAGCTTGAAAATCGCAATGTCAAAACTGTCCAATATCAAATCTGTAAGTTTCTAGACATCCATTGTACAGCTGATGTCTGACGTAATCACATAGCTCAGTTCTTCACATTGCCTCATGTTCATCTTCATGTTCTGGTTTATTACAACCGCAAAAAAACACTATCTCGCAGTAAAATGACAGTAAGTCAAAAATAAACAAAGTATTATTATTGAGTGTCACTACAACTTTGCAGTAACTGAAAATACTTGACATAGGAACAATAATATTTACAATTTAAATGCTTGTTATACTACGAGTAGATATAACGTCATTTTTACGTAATGTCTTCCTGAACTTCACAATTAAATTGCCGTATTGGGCGCTATGTCCTTCAAATGTATAAAAAAATGTAATAAGTATTAAAGACTGTTTATTTTCCATTAAACCAAGTAATTAGATTTTTGTCACAAATCTAACAGAACATTATTTTTTTGTTATTACCGTTAGTCGTTTATCATGGGTTCAACAGCACAACCAGTATGGTTTATGAAATTAAGCTATTTCTCCCTTATTTTTATTTCTACGAGTTTTTCAAGTGTTACAACTCTCTGATTTGATCTCTCAAAAAATCTACCTTTGGATTCAACCTTTGTTTAAAGTTTGTTATTGACGATGGATGGTTTCTAAGGATAACAGGATTCAGGTAATTTGACATCGTTATATGTTACCAAATGTATAAAACAACGTTTCGAGGATTGAAATCTATCCTCTTCGTCCGTTGAGGGAGTTATTAATACATATAAAAATAAAGAAGAAAGGAACGGAAAATGGATTCTAAGATACCCGAAAGCTGCTTGGAATGCGGTCTAGGTGTTTTCACTGCATATAATGCCATTCCCGAGCACCAGTACGACAATCACAATCACACATCTCACCAACACACGCTGAAGTAAGACACTAACACGAATTTCGATATCGGATCTTTAATCGGCACCGCGTAGTGTCATCTGAGACGATGAAACTGTAAGACGATGGTTAGGAGTGGGAAGAGATAAAGGCAAGTCGCTTCCGGCTCTGTTTTTGGTCCTAGACCCATAACACTAAGGTCTAGGACAGCTAGATATTATCGGTAGGAATAATATAGTTATGGATAATATAGATATTATCTATAATTATAATCGGATTAATGATACTCAATAAGAGTACTTTTCCCCATACTAACAAGCATTATCAGATGTATGAAAAGTGAATATTACAATATCGTGTGTGTTCACTGTACACAATAGAAACTCCGGAACTACTTGCTGCTTTGCTGCTGACAGTGCAATACGGAAGTTCCCTCTGGCAAACTTTAACGTACTTCTGTTTGCAGCTTAATAGCTAAGCTAAACTGTAACTACAACAAAAGAATGACTCTTTTAAACTTAATTATGACTAAACTGCGTAAACATGAGTAAGCTTGAACTATATTCAGATTGATATACGAGTAGTCCGATATATTAAGATTTAGCTGCTGTTTATTTTTAGTGTAAAGTAATAATAGTCAAATGATTACCGTGGATTAGATTTAACAATTTTATAACAATGGTATCTAAGTTAAATAATTTACGTAACCACAATTTAAAAATATATTTTTTAACTTAAATCCATAATTATCCACACTAATTTCAGTACAACAATCGGTCCTTTTGGTACCTTTAGTAATAAGCTGCTATATTTAATTAAAACATGATAACAAAGTAAAGAAATGAATATTCTAAAAAACAGTTTCTATTTAATTGTTAATGTTTTACTTACGTACATATGTAAATATAAGCTACAAGAATAGCCAATTCTGAAACAGATCTAGTAACAAACATTCAAAAAACTACTTTTGTGTTGTTTAATAGTTTCAACGTTATTTTAAAACAACATTGTTGTTGCTCAAATTAAGTTATAGCATATTGCAATTATTGTATACTATTTTGTATACATGTACCATTATCGAACTATTGTTTCTCGTATTTAATATAAGCTTCACACAAAATTTCAAGTCTATAGATAAGTTCTTTTTGAACTTGAGTTCTTCTTGATAAGTTCTATTGTAATCGTTGATAATTTTTTTTATTATTTCTAAACTAATATCGTACTCTTAGCAACAACTTAGTATTGTCCTTAAAATATTATTTTTTTCAAATTTAAGAATATTTCGTAAATCAAAACCGCCCCTTTACATAATATCATCCAATTAGCGCCATAGTGCTAAACCCATGACTGCGGGCAATCGAGTGATTAACGTCTAAGCTGTACATGCTATTATACTTATTGATTAGTACTGGCGATATACACTATTGTATATATAATATCAGTTTGTTTACGTATTTCGTTTTGCTTGAACATCATAAGTAAAGAAGTAAAATTATTAACAACTCGTCTTCGATATAATTATTAGTTATATCTACCAAAATTAATAATTATGAATAAAAGCTTGTTGAAAATTGGTTGTGAAGAGATTATCCTTATTTAAGTATTAAACAAGTGTTATAATTAATTATATACATGAAACACATTTGGCTTAGTTACGCCATTTAATGCTTAAGAATGCTGGTTATAATGATCTGTGGTTTGTTAGATACTTCCCCGCCCGGATTAGTCGAATAGCTTTTAAAATATTTTTGTAGTTAACTACAAAAATCAGGTAAATAGACAAAGGTTTTGAAGTGGTATTATAGATTGTAAGATCCTGTTAAATGTAATCAACTGTTCTGTCCAAACATTGTTTTATGACAGCACAGCCACTTCTTAACTTAATTTTAACCACTATTTTCATTTGTTTGTATTAAGTAGTGAAAGAATAGAGTAACCTTGATTGTAACAACAATTCTTATTTCTAAATAATTGTATAAAAGCCGTTTAGAAACATTAAAATAAGATATTGCATCTTTTCGAGATCAGAGACATATAGGCTGGAAAAAGCTATTTGGTGTACCCAGTATCTATATTTTACTATTCAGACCTACGTTTAGTCCAGATTCCGTGAGTCATGTCTGTAACAGTGTCAGATTTCAGACGTTGTACTAAACTGGAGGTAAAATGGAGCTAATCTCAAGAATCACATTGAATCAAACCTTCCCACCACCACAGCTACGTAATGTGATGTGTATAGGAATTACCTTATATTACCCTGTGTTCATAAATACACCAAGGATTTAATTTAATTGGATTAACGCAAGCGAAGCTATTAATTAAGGCAATAATGTGGTCTTGTATGTCTGTTATCAGTCTGAAAATATATGAATTCGAAAAACTAGCAATTTTATTCAGATTTAGAAGTATGTGTCCGGAAACAATGTGACGCGTAACAGGTTTCGCTGACGTCACATGCAAAGACTCTATAAAATCATACCCTTGGGACCAACGGCTTACAGGTGACTTTCAAACCACCACCTCTTTCAGACGGGCTGCTTGCAAGGGCAGGATCGCTCTCGGTCACTAATCCAAGCAACAGCCACGCTCGATGTAGCTTGATTCAGTTATTTCACGATGACAACCGTACCCGCTACACTGGACCATTGGCTATTATTTTTTCACATCTTAAAATTACATATGTCATTACATACTGTCATTTACCTGTTGCCATCATAAAGCGAATGTATGTTTGTTCAGTAACACTCATTGAGATCCCAAGGAGAAGTATGCATCATCGCCGGACTCAATGTTTTATGTATAGAAAGGAGCCTACATACTAAATTTTAAATCCATATGTTAGATCGTCATCTAGAAATCATGCAGAGAAATAGACAGACACACAGACAGTCATGGAAGTTTATAGGCCTTCAAGTGATATGCTTTGCTAACGCTCAGTCAAATAATGATGATCCTTAATGACAGCCTTGGGGATTTTTTGAATAAGCCAAACCCCTCCACATTTTCTACATATCCTTTATAAACATATATATAAATAAATAAATAAATAAATATATATATATATATATATATATATATATATATATACATATATAAATATATATATAAATATATATTTATATATATAAATAAATACATATAAATAAATACATATAAATAAATATATATATATATATAAATATACGACGCGCCGTTTTTATGTAACAGTCCTGTGAGTTGATGTGAGTGTTTTTGTGATATGGACAACGATTATCGTGATGCCATTAAATAGTTGTTTGAAAGGCAATACGCCTTCTCAAATCAAAAATTAGTTGGATTCTGTGTATGGAAACTCTGACCAATCATTTACCTCAGTGTAATTTTGGGCTGCTTAATTTAAAAATAGCCATAAGATCTTTGGAGACGATGAACGTTCGGGACGTCCAAAAACTGCAACTACCCATGAAATCATCAACAAAGTAAACCAAATGGTGCTAGACTACCACTTAATTAAAGTGAGAGATATATCAGAGGTTATATTTCTAAAGAACGTGTTTATCACATTTTAAATCAACATTTAGGCATGAGAAAGCTGTCCGCGCGTTTAATGTCACGTTTGCTCACGTTAGACTAAAACGTTTTAGGATGAACATTTCCATTGCTGTTTGTTTAGGCGAAATAATCCAAATGCGCTGATTAATTACTGTAGATAAAACTTGACTACACCTTTATACAGATGGATATTTTGCAGATTGATTATTTTACGATCATCATTATAAATTTCTTTGTGTTAGGGAACCGCCCCAAATAAAGAATGGCGTGAATTTACCGATAAAAACATTTCAAAATATATATTATTTTTAATACTGTAACGTGTTTATAGTAAGGTTATCTTCTATAAACCAATTACAACTATTTTTGTTTTAGTATAAAAGCGATCAATTGTGTTCTGAACTAATAACGCTTTATTTTAAGAATGCACAAGTTCCAATGGAATTCAATAATTAAACTCAGTATAAAATAATAGTAATTTTAATAAAATTTAAAATCAATAATACAGCAACGCCAAGCTATCTTTTTTATCTTGAATTTATTCTCAATTATTTCATATTTTTAACCCATCAAAAGTTCACAAGTCCAGTCTTAAAATTAACAATGAATCAAATCATTCAGTAATTGTGTCCTTCAAGTTCTCAGTGCTAATATTTTCAACACTAACTCAAAATAAAAATCTTCACTGAATTTCGAAATAAAATAATCTTCTTCTAATATAAAGTGAAACAAATAATAAAATAAGACTTCTTCTCAAAATAAAAATCAAACAAATTAAGGTAATATTAATATTAATATATAAAAAAAGACAATGTCCAACCAGTTAAACTCAAAATTGTATCAATTTCAAACTACTTATTTTCTGTAAATTTCCAATTTACAAATTATTGAATTATCCATAATTATCCGCTTGGCTTTGAATGTTAAATTTCGGAACTTGTTAAAATATATATAGAATCTCAGAACATAAAATAAATTTTCTTTTTCAGTAAGCTATTCCTGATTTAACCAAATTGAACAGGAAAATATCAGCAACCTTCACAGTACCTCACACATCTGCTGAAGACTTCACCAACTAACAAAAATAACTATTAAAGATTAATCAATTGAAAAAACAAACTTTAAATTTTGAAAAGAATTTTAATATTAAAACTCAACATTCCCACCGAAAACTCAATACGGCAAGAGTAGGCTATCACTTTACACGAACTTCTCTCTCTGAGCACACAGCAAAGAATCCCCTGAAAACCGTGGTTGAAGCCACCGGAAGGATCTAGAAATCCCTCCCACCATCTAATCAACCTAACCTTGGCCAATCAAAATTGAGCACACACACAATTACACAATTTCTGAATTGGATGGTACCTATCCAACCCAGACCTGTAACCTATGCTCAATACCTAGATACAAAAGGAAGCTTCTAGCATTCCTGGAACCCGAATTGACAAGAAATTCAGCACTGCTGGAAGGATCACAATCTTACAATTCACTTATTATATTAATTCACAATTCTCTTAATAAAAATATAAAGATTCCTATAAATAATTAAATAATATAGGAAGCATCCTATAAATACATATAAACTTTTTACATACCTAATCCTTAAGCCGAATGGGATTGTTTTACTCATATGTGCATTGCACTTGATTAGAGGGTCTAGCCAAATAAACCCTCCCTCCAATTCTTTCACATTCATACACACGATAATAACACCGTGCTTAAGTCGTTGTAAAGAATGTTAATTATCTTTTAGTATATTTTTTAATGTAAATGAATTCCAGATATTTCTACCGATTTAAACAGTAGAAGAAACAGTAATAAAAGCTAAATATGCTCTTATGGGATAATTACAGAAGAGGTTTCCAACGTTGCTTGATTTTGAAACTTCTACGCGGCGCCACTGTCACCTTTACCAAATTCCGGAAATATATTTCTTATGTACGTCCTTTTCCTTATGTACGTCAACAGACTGATCTCATCGACTTTTACGGGGAAGATGGTTCGGTATGCTGACGATACAACTCTCTGCATCAGAGCAAATACAAAAGATGAATTATAGCTAAACTCATTTTTAGAACTGAATTCATGTATTTAGTATTTTTAAACACTAAATCTGAGAGCCAACAGTTCCAAATCAAGCGTCCTCACAACAGTTCCAAATCAAGCGTCGTCAATTTTTTTCTTCCGCAGCAAGAACCTGAAAACTTCGCTACCGTGATGGCGGAAGATGTTCTAATAGAAGAAACTGATTCCACCACGTTCCTCGGAATGTACCTAGATCGAGGGCTGACTTGGGACGATTACATTGAAAGCATTTGTTCAAAGGTTTCCTCAGGCATTTATGTCTTACGGAACCTTGCAAAATTCTGCTCTTTGGATATACTAAGAACGGCCTACTTTGTCTTATTATATCCACATTTGACATATGTTTTAAGACTGTGGGGCAGCTGTTCTAAATACAAATTCGAACGTGTATTTAGAAGTCATAAGACAGCTGTCCGAATCATTTCAAAATTGAACTTCAAAGATTCATGCAAAAACACCTTCAGGGAGCTTGGATTGGTGACCTTGCCCTGTCTCTATATCCTGGAGATTGTCCTGTACTGCCGTTCTAAGTGTAACTTCGTTCAAGGCAGGGATGTTCACTAGTATGGGACTAGAGGCAGGGACAACTTCCGCGTTCAACAACACAGAACTGCAGCATTCGAACGTTTGCCGTCTGAGGTTGGTGTCAAGCTAATCAATAAGCTCCCTGAAGAGATCAAACAATTGAATGACCAAAATTAGAACGACTAAGACATCTTTTGGTGTCGAGGGTGTTTTACTCACTTGACGAGTTTATGGAGAGCCGCTGGGACGAAATTCTAAACTAACACGATCAATCCTCTTCTTTTGGTGTGGCAATGGCAGGATTGCCTGGTGAGAATGAAGATGAGAGTGAATGAGAGCAACATGTGACTGTGTGTGTGAGTGAATGAAGTGTAGGCCTACCTTTTATTATTTAAATATTTATTTATGACGTTTGTATGCAATTTTATAATATTGTTACTGCAACAAAATGATATTAAAATATTATTATTATAAAGTTATATTTACCAATGTATTATAGGTTACACATTTTCAGTTTGAAATCAAACAAATTTTGATCGGTTTTCAAGCATTATTTTATAAAATGCAAGCGATAACCTGCTCTCAACGATGCTGTACATTGTAATACTTGTAACTTTTTAAAACTGTACTTTAGTACAGAAATGCGATTGTATATTACAAGTGAGTTAAATTTAAAATTTATACTTCAATTGAAACAGAGTTTTGAGTTGTTTCAATAACATGTTTTGTCTTAAATCTCGATTGTTATTTATTTACATCTACAATTTGATAAATGCGAGGGACAAGTAACTAGTGTACTGGCATGAGGTTAATATCGCTAAGAATGTGAAACTAGAAAACCACAATGCCTAGTACTTGATATATACAAAAATATAAATATATTAATAACAAATGCCTTTATAGACAACTTATGACAAGTATGGTTTATAACTATTCCATTCATAGTTTTTACGAATGATTGTGAATTAATAGTGCCTAATGATTGTACAATGTACCATAAAATGTGTACTCTGTCTCACACAGTCAGTGCGTACAAGGCTAGACAGATCATACACTCATTCTTATTTAAGGAAGGTACACATATTCAGATATACAGACGGGCAAGAAAGCTAGACAGACAGGCATACGCGGTCGCGCCAACCAAGTAACAGATTCGAACAGGAATAGACCATGAGGCGGTCTATAGTAATTATGAGTAAGCAAATTAATTTAACCAAACAAATAGAGCTCATACTTTGCTCATGTTATTCGAAATTATTATTCTAATTTAATAAGTGTTCCATATATTCCATGATTTTTTTATCTTCATTCCCAAGTATAGACCAACTGAATATCTAAAACGCTGCTAAAACGTAAAATCTGTGATATTATAGTAGTAACTATAATAGTCGTATTATGGCTCATCATTAAATTAAAACATCAAACAAGTAAAGTAGTCTAGCACTTCTACTAGGTAAGTTATCACAATAAGTAGGCTAAACCCTAAGTATGAGGGGTGAACTAACTATCAATTTATTATTCATATGCACGCACATTATTACACAAATCTGGTAAACACAATAATTGTTTTTAATTTCATGGCAACAAATTATGAGTTCACACGTTCATTGCATTACTGCGTCTATATCCGGCAGTACTAGTGAATCTCATACGGTATAGATACACTATGAGGACGTAAAAGACATTACAACGCAATAATAACTAATTAACTTAAAATTACAAACTGAGCCATTCTGAAGCCTAGGTTTAGACTAATTAAAAATATATTTCGTTTTAAACGTTTTAGTTGCCTACCTGGAAAATGAAATGTGTGATGAGTGGTGAAGATGCTGCCAGGCCAACCGTCTGCTAAGTCATATCTGTAAATACATCATCAATATTATACTTAAAACACCTAAAATATTAATAATAAAAAGATTCAGCTCCTGTAACCTCCTCTACCATTAGATAAACTTTACGTAGATACGTATTGTCCTAGATTTTGCTTTATAATTCAGTCACTAAATACATACCTAATCTAATAAAATATCTTGACTATTATTATTATTTGATAAAATTTTCATAGAATTAAGAATTACGGAAAGAGCAATATCCACTGAAAATATAAATTTCGTAAGCTATTAATAATTATTTGTAAGCTACAATACCGAATAAATCATCAGCAATAGCTTAGAAAACAAAAACTGCTGATAAGTCAAGGTTTTAGTTAATATGTCCTGACCGTATGTTAATAATGTTTTGTTTTTAATATGTATACATACATTTGAATTTAGAGAAAAATGTGGAAATATAGCAACTTGGACAATAGTAAGCCTATTATTCGGAGTTCATTTACAGTACCGTGACTTTCGATTTCAGAAGATAAATTCAATCTCAATTTCTTATCGAGTTCGCTACTCAAGCCTGTTTTCTTCACACCCTAACTTTTAGACGAAGTCACTTCTTGTTGACACAATAATGTGACAACAAATAGATAAAAGTGATAAATAAGGTTTGAACACTCTAATTGTACAACACCGACACACACACACACACACACACACACACACACACTATCCACCAGTAGTGGTAGTGGTGGTGGTAGTAGTAGTGGTAGTGTATATAGTAGTTAACACTTCCGCCGCTAGTCTGTACTATCTGAGACCGACCAGTAATCTCAGCCTCTGGCGTCATAATACATATATCTCAGTCAGCGTGTTACACTATTGTAAAAATTACTGTCTAGTTATAATACATGTAGTTACAATAATCTCAAAACATCTATAAATTACTTGAAACTGAGACATAGCTAGCTACCTGAGTAGTGTTGTGTATTGAAGAGAAGTTGTAGAGTAAGAAGTCTGTGGATGACACATATACACTCTCAAGAAGCACATGCACCCGTATATTCACATGCACACGCACTCTCAAGACTCATTCACACGCACAAGCACACTCTCAAGCACACAAGATGGTAGTATGAACACTGGAGTTAATGTTACAATAGGTGACCCAGTATGCCCGCGAGACAGAAGTACCTGAAAAAAAACCAGAACACATCTAACATTCAGAAAGTGCTACTAAAGTCCTTTGGTGGGCACTATCTAATTATAAATTTGACTAAACCTCAAGTATTGTACAGAATAGCTCGATATATCTGGAATATCTACTTATAACATGATAACTCACGACACCGGAGATACCCCTCGTTTCAGTATGAAATTCCTTTCCAGATTAATACGTCTACTAATTTCATCAATGATCTTCCAATTAATGAAAAAACTATATATTTACGTTGCCTAGCAAATTTAACAATAGAAGTTCAATTTTAATAATATTACCTTAACAGTATAAAGACCAAGCCCTGAAATAAATGGTAATTACTAGTTGTTCAGTTTATTGCAATACTAAAACAGTTAATTGTGATTTTTATTTTCTTAAAGGGGACGAAGATATTTTACACCGATATCTTTATACCGCTCTCTAAAAGATCTAAAAGTATGTTAGAATTTGCTTAAATATTACACCTGTTTGTTTATTAATGTTTTAATATTTTTAGATACAGGTTATATCACAAAACTGAGACAAACATTACTTACTTCATAGAATTACTATTGTTTTCCGAACACGTGACGAAACTTTTATTAGTGCATTCTTCCGATCATGATCCCAAAAACCCAAAACTACCATAATTCATTAAAAGAATTATACACAGGGTGTATAATAAGTATCTGGAAAACCTTAATATTTTTTTAACAATAGCAGATGAAATATACAAATTTCTACAGTATTATACAGCTATTTTTACGGCCTAGGTTTTTATACAACAACCATAACACGTTAAATTTCACTTGAAATGCTGATTGGCGTCGTTGGAATTTTATAATGTGGACGAGTTTTTTTAAATAAACTGGGAGGCCATACAATCATTCGAATAATCCTGGACTGAAGTGAGAGTAATTGGCGGTGAATTTGTTCGAATGAACAAAATGTATGTCTAGATGAGATGATTTTGGTATGGAAAGTCCAAATTTTACTTAATGTTATTGTAAATATGAATATGCTATACAATTTTAATGTCACTGCAATAAAAATTACGGGGAGACGACCCGTGGTGGAGATTTTGTAATACAAGCACAGGTATATATATACATATAATAAGCTTTATTCATAAGAAAGAAATGGCAGCTTTGAAATAAGATAAAATATTGAAGACTTAAACGGCAAACATTTGTAATGGATAAAAAATTTAGAAATAACTATATCTGAAATTAGAAGACTTTTATTACGCGGCCATACGATGATAGTTGGTCAGATACTTCGATTTCCATCTTTCCCTTGTTGTACCCAACTATCACTAATGGCTTGAATATGGCATTACCTTTTTTGTATTTTTTCTGTAAGAACGTACTCCACTTCATGCTTGGTGGACAGCATTCTCACTTCTATCTTGTCCTTCCATTTTGTGACTACAATTCCATCTGCAATTTCAAATGCCTTCATTTCTCCTTTTTTATTTGTGCTTTCATAACTTCGGCAGGGAGACCTTTCCTGTTTGCCCTTAGAGTACCCACCAGGATTTTAGCTAAGTTGCACTGATGTGTAGTAGTTGTTGACGTATAAGATGTGTCCCTTATCCAAGTGATTTTCCATGAGCTCAATGACCACTGGGGTTGAAACTAGTTCATTATTTTCATTTTGAATTGTGTGCCTTTTACCCATGTACACTTTTATACAATAGTTATACCCAAGTTGATCACATAGTTTGAAAATCTTTAGCCCATATGTGTGAAAATCATGGTCTAGTTTATTACAAGGTCTTAGCCAGCAGATTTTTTGTTCAAAAAAATCTCGTTCATGCTTGACACAAGGGGTAAAATCTTTGAAATACGCCCATGTCGTTCTTCATCAGCATGGTCGTTAAAATGCCAAAAGCGGAGCATCAGCTGAAAACGGTTCCTGCTCATAACTTGACAAGCAACCGAATTCTTGTACAAAATGTTTCCAGACCAATAGTCTGTGATACGGGGATGATTTGCCAAACCCATCCATATGAGGATACCAATGAACTTTCTCATTTCTATCTCACCTGTGGGAGTCCATTTTTTAAGTCTGCTATTGCGGATCAATCTGGTTTCTCGCAATACTTTACTAGCATTTCTGTTTGTCTCAATGACCATCATTTGAATAATTTCGTCAGTAAGAAAAGCTGAATAATAATCTACAGACAGCATTATTGGCCATATATGATACTCCGAAATACGAGTAAAGGGAAAATCCTGTTGCCTTCCTTTGAATTCAGTCCATCATAACTTCACCGTCATTTACACCAGAACCGTCACTGTTCACATCATTGGTTTCCATTTACATGGCAGACTCACCTTGCCCATCACTAATTTCGTGCTCAGATTCGCTTGGAAAAAAGTGCGGACCTTCATCCGTGTCGTCAACACTTGAGCCAATAAGATAACCAAAGTTTCGCTCACTTTCATTGTCATAAGGATCTGGTTCACTCGACATTGGACAGTCCAAAAGTCTTTGAATACGGTCATCACTCACATCTCTATTACACATGATGAAGACGTTTACTCAAGTTTAGTTCACACTAACCAAAAAGAAAAGACTACACATGAACACTAGTTATTAGCAGACGTAAAAGAGATTTGGCGGGAATGCTCGTCGTGCAATGCTAGTTACAGCCACAGAAAAAGAATAGTTGCGCGCGCAGGAAAGTAGATAACTGTTTATCAGCTGCTTCATCTAATACCCACATTGGTGGACGAAATACTCGTGCACTAAAGAAAAAACAAAAGACGGTCAGATCTGGCCGGCAGTAGTATTTTAAATACAAAATTAGAAAGAAAATAGTTATGCCAGCCAGATCTGGCCGACGCTGAAATTTCATTATATTCAATTGATTTCAATGCAGTTTACACAAAAATTACTATAAATGAACATAGCATTTACAGTAGGTAAATAAAGTACTTGTCCAAACTTGGCAATTACAGGGTTTGGCACTCAGATGAGCACGGCCTTTAGAGGTAGTTTACTGCCGGTCACATCTGACCCTCATGGCAAAACTATATTCTCTAAAACCTTCAAATGTTTTAATATCCATTCTCATATATTTTATAAAAGGTGTAAAGATTAACAAAAGAATTATCTTCTTAAACGTGACTGAGATAAATCTTTCAGGTATTTTATTATAATGTATATATTGAAGATAATTTTAAATTAGTAAATGTTAGCTCGTTTAGGATAAAATTTCAGAACGTGTTTGCGTTAATTTGTTTAAAGTCAATGATTTTAAAAACGGTGTTGTACAGATTTGAGGAGAATTATAGTCTATATATTTTAATTTATACCATATATGTATATTATAGTTTACTAGTAGTTGACTGAGATCAACAAATAACTTTCGTATGTTTTGTGGCCGAACTGAAAGAACTTGTGATTTACAGTTTTGAATCCCTTCAGTACTCTAAGTGTACAGAAAGAATCAGTTTACAACTGTCTTTTTGAAAACCTCCAAATCTAGGCAGGCAGGCAGGCAGCGGGTAGGCTGGGACTCTTGTCCCTTCTGAGGTAGAGTCTCTGCAACAAGCAGAATAGCTATGTGTACGTCTAGCTCCAAGTGGAGCTATTGTTGCGTTAAGTCGTGGGGAGTTGTTAATTGTGTAGTTTTAAACTTCTGTCGCTTTCGAGTAGTCTGGTTGGTTGAGTAGTGAAGTGATGAGTTAGTTGGTTTTTGTTGTTCTTTCTTCTAGGGTTGGGTCATCTAGTATGACTTTCAGTGGTGGGATTTTCCACGGGTAGACGGCTTCCCTGGTTACCCACTCACGGATGTGTTCCCACGGTGATTCAGTTGTCACTGCATACATGGCTCTCGGCTGGCCTGTGATGTATTCATGCAGGCTGGGTAGTCCTGCAGACCGTAGGAAGACCGTGTTCCTGACGAACCATAGTGTCCGTCAGTTGGTGGAGCGCCCCGTTCTGGAAGACTTCTAGTAACTTCCTGATCGTCTTGGAGGTGTGTGAATACCAGGCAGGAGCCGCGTATGTCACGATGGGGCGAACTATCGTTTTGTAGAGCAGCAGCTTCTTGTTGGTAGGTAGTCCGGAGTGTGGTCTCAGTAGGGCCGACAGTCATTGACGGGCGGCCATTCCAAGGCGGATCCTCCGTTTGGCAGCAAGCCCCGTCGTAAGAGTCCTGTTGAGGACGACTCCCAAGTATTTGATGGACTTAGTCCACCTTAGTGGGTCCCCCTAGGAATCTTTGAGGAATTTTAGTGTTCATTTCTCTGTTTTTCCAAAGGTCACTGTTAAAATTCCATATCGAAATGTCAAGGAAGGCCACCAGTTTAAAATATATTGTGTGAAAACATTCACAACTTTGTTCATTAAGGTTTGTTACATTACAGTTTTTTAAATTATATTTAAAATGCTTTGCATTATTTAAATATAATCTAAATAAATCGTCAGTAACGCAATGTGGAGTGAAATATATATATATATATATATATATATATATTATATTATATTAATTTTTTATTTACTATCAGCATTACATTAATAATCATGCACTTTTTACTTAATATTTAAACTATTTTAAATGTTAGGAGTTCTTTCAGCCAATTTCTCGAACTATAACTGACGGTGTTAACAGCTGTTTAGTACCAGTTTAATTTGGATTATGAAACTTAAAGACTACGTTTTTTCTGAATTTTAAAATATTCAGGGTAACTTTTCTTATATTTTGCTTCATAAAAACCTTCTATCGATTTCAATGAACATTTTACAAAAGGAATTAAAATAAGTGATCCAGCCGTTCTCAAGATTTGCACTTAGCAATACATTTTGGGATTTAATTTTATTTATAAGATAAGGAATATATTACTAACACATGATAATAAATCTACATACAGAAATATCTCCCAATGTAACTGTGTTGCCTATTGAGACACTCGCTTATTAAATGCGTTTTGGGAAAGGTCCAAAAAGCAAAACATAAGTATATTATAAGATAGTATAATATTCAAAATTCGTTTAATATGTTATTGCTGTCATATATACGAGTATAAATAGCATATCGTACTTGTCATTACTATTTAAACCTACTACGACAAATGATATTTACTTGTGGATACACCAAATACTAGAATACATTTTGTACTGTTCCACGGTTAGCGGCGAAATACTTTATTTTTAATTTGGAAGTTAGTTTCATGAAACCTTGTAGGCAATACTTAAAAATTCAAATACGGAGACTTTTTTGTATCTTAGTAATAAACATATCAAATTTAGTTAAAATATATCCAATAGGGTTAGCGTGATTATTACAAATATCAAAGTTGGGATTTAAATATTTTAGTTTTATTTTATATTTAATATTTAATAAGGATTTATATTTAATTTAAACTCAAATAAGCATCAATGTTGTGTTACTTGTTATATTGGTTTTTAGAAATTCAAAACTACAATATTATATACTAATTAGCAATAGTATAAAATGTAATTTATAATATTCTCCTAGATCTTGTATCTAATCACTAATAAAGTGGCGTAAATATCCCTAATTTACACATGGCTCAATCTCATTATAACATTTATAATTATGTTTTATTCTCACGTTTGTCACATTAAAATGTATGTGTTGGGGTAATCAGATAACAAGCGTTTTGTTTAGTGTTATTAATAATTGTGACGTTAGCAATATAAGGGACAGGTGAAAAGAAAGCAGCAGTTTACGTAAAATATTATTTTATATCCATGGAAACAACGTAACATTTATAATTTAATGTTTTCTAAATCATCCTAACGTCTTATGTCACTGCATTTTTAAAAATTCGTTCAACTCACAGCTAGTCGTGGAAGTAGCACCAGGAACACAATGTCATGGCTATAAGCAGGACCAGGACTTACAAGGAGGAGTTACTTGAATTCAATATTAATAACCAATAAATATGATTGGTCATATGATCATATGATTCAATATGATTTACTCACTATCTTTCCTTACCAAAAGCAGTTTACATCCTAGTTTAGCTAGTATTATTTACAACACAAAATACCAGAATATTTCATATGTAGTGCTAAAAAGTACAAATTAAAATATAGTTAATAAACTTAATTGTTCTGTTTTGTGTAAAAGCTACTAATTTGTTTTTACTGTTATGTATAATCAATCCTCTTGGTACCCAAATAGTACAGGGAGAATCAGATTACATTATTTGGTACGAGTCAGTCACTAACATTGTATAGGCAGGCAGGCAGCGAGTAGGCTGGGACTCTCGTCCCTTCTGTGGTAGCGTCTCTGCAACAAGCAGAAAGGCTACTGATCATCAGTACGTCCAGCCCAAAGAGGGGCTATTTTTGCTTTGGGTCGTGGGGAATTGTTGAGTGTGTGGTTTTATTTAGGTCGGTGAAAAGTAGTGTAGTAGGTTGGGAAGTGAAGTGAAGTGGAGAGTCGTTGGTTTTTGTTTAGTACGTTTAGTCTTCTATGGTGGGTCGTCTAATATTAATTTTAGTTGTGGGATTTTCCACGGATGGACGGCTTCCCTGGTTGCACACTCACGGATGTGATCCCACTTGGATTCAGCTGCTGCTGCATACATGGCTCTCGCCTGGCCAGTGATGAAGTCATGCAGGCTGGGTAGTCCTGCAGACCGTAGGACGACCGTCTTTCTGACAAACCATGCTGTGTTCGTCAGTTGGCGGAGTGTCCTGTTCTGGAAGGCTTCTAGTGCCTTCCTGTTCGTTTTGGAGGTGTGTGGATACCAGGCTGGAGCCGCGTATGTCACGATGGGGCGGACTATCGTTTTGTTAGAGCAGCAGCTTCGTGTTGATGGGAAGTCCGGAGTGAGGTCTCAGTAGAGCAGACAGCCCTTGACGGGCAGCCATTCCAAGGCGGATCCTCCCTTTGGCGGCAAGTCCAGTCGTTTCACTAACATATATTAGAAATTTTCTCGTAGTTTTATCAAAAATATAATATATTATATAACTGTTAAAGAGAAACATTTTGTTACTTGTGTTTTCCAGCTATCTTTTTAGCATTAGTAGGGAGCAAGATATTCGTAATGAGTTTAAATTTGCTTTTGTCAATGCTTTTTATTTAACACATAAAAACAGTAACTCATTTTTGTTTCAATGTTATAATTCAATAATAAAAAACTTAGTTTCGAAAAATTGTGAAATTAATATGTTCTAGAAATTTTAACTCATTCTAATAGTTTTGCAGTACAAGATATAGTGACGGGCCAATTTAAATTATGCAGTACTAGGAATGACTAATTCGATTATATTACTACATTTAAATATTTAAATTCCTCTTTGTAACTGATTATAATGATATTTCCGTTTCATGACGAAATAAACCAAGTACTTTTGGGGAGTAATGCGAGAGGGCACCCTGCCGGTGTGTTGAATAACCGTAGCACACATCTTCTTAGGATTTTTTGTTATAAAAACCATCGGTACATATTTAAATCCAGAATCCAAAAGGCAGAGCTCCAAGTACACCAAACCTCTCGAAAACCAGAAACGTGCACATGAGCAAGTCTCGTATCAATACAATGCTGTTTGTCTTCAGTGACGTTCGAGAAAACGTGTATTTGGAGTTTGTATCAAAAGGAAAAACTGTCAACGCAGTCTTTTATCTGGAGGTGCTCGAGACTGAAACGCCGGATCACTCGCATTAGGCCTGATATTAAAGTCATCTTCAAACTCCACCACGGCAATGCCCCCAGCCACACGGCCTTCGACGTTACCAACTACCCTACCTAGAACAAGACCCCCCTTAGTGCCCCAGCCTCCTTACAGCCATAACATAGTTCATTGTGCTTTTTGTACCACAGACTGAAGGGAGAGCTGAGAGGAAAGCGCTGGGATTCGGAGCACTGTACATTTTTAAATAGTTTTTGCATTCTGTAGTAATTTTTTAAATCCAAAAATTCACTATCAGTGCACTCGTAAGCAATTTTTTAAGCTTACGTGTAAAAGAAGGGATTTTGATTTTTGTACCTCAATAAGATAACTTAAGTCCAGATAATCACCAATTCTATGTAGTATAGTATTCAAAAAACGGCCATATTCACTCCAGTACAATAACTGTGCATACACACAAAAAATTGGCGCAATAAAATTCCTTGCGCAACTGTACGCTTGCTATTAATTTGTATATGTCCCGTTTTACTTCCATATTTTGACGATTACTTAACATTAGACTACTCGTTTTGTCTCTCTCATGTAGACTAGGTATTAAATAGAAGGATTTTGAATAACCTTTACGTACTCAATGGAATCGTTTCCATCACTGGTATGTTAAAAGGTTACACAACATAGCTAGAAAAAGTGTCCCCTAAAAGTGTGCGCTGAGATTTTATGAGTAATTTCCCAGTCCAGCTAATAATTAACTCTCGGATGATAGAGTTAGCTAAAATATAGCCATCAAAAATCTTAGCTAACATAATGTTTGAAATATCAATGGTCATATTGTACATAACTTTGAAATAAATTTCGTCTATTGAATGGTAAGGCACTTCTAGAAATCAGGTTTTTGTCAACGTCAGAAATTAATTAAAAACGTTGGAAACAGACATGTCATATAGAAATAGGCTTCTTAGGCTCTTAGGCCTACTTATTTAACCTTTATATCTTTTTAAACGAGAACTTTAGCTAAATTAACATTTGATATTAAAAATGTAATCAATTTGATACAGAAGTGTTTTTAAACCGTAAATCGTAGGTTTATAGAATTCCCATACACGTATCGTCATACTAGCACGAGAAATTACAAATTAGGTACCCCATAGTTGTTAAAGACTTTGTGACGACAATTGCTAGAAGAAAATAAATCAATTGCATTTACATATTTGTTACTTATAAACGCTTATTATCATGTGAGGTAGCGTATAATTAAAAACAGACATATACACAGACAAATAACACTCAGTTTGGAATATTGTAAAACGTAACCTGTAGCTTTTTAGTGGACTGTTCTTTATATTGTAAAATTGGGTTGAATTAGGATAATGGTTAAGTAGATCCTAAGCATGTTTGTCCCACCTTCAGCAAACGAATTGCATTTAACACTCCACCATCCTTTTAGTTCTTTCATTATGTATAATTGTATTTAACGTAATTATAAACTCACATACTACATACATTGTTCAATAAATAGATATAGTGCATTTATGAAAAATAGGCAGATACACTATTAAGGCATTACTATGCACTCATTTCTTCAGCAACCTTAAACAACATTTATGAGTAATTGAACACATTTAGATACAGAGAAAATCTGTATAAAAGATATTGCCCTTTTATTATTTTAGCTCGATATAACGAGAGCACATCTTAATTATGTGGAATTGCACGTAAACAAATGGTAAGATATTTTAGATAACCTATATTAAACATCGTATAATAATTAGTGTAATTAACCAGTTGTGTCAGTGAATTTATTTTGTAATATTAATGAAATAGCGAGTATTGTATAAGTTGATGTTTGAAATAATTAACAGAATTTTATCAAAAATAGTGTTCACCAATTATATCTGAGAATTTCACACTTGCATTTTTTGGACTAGGCCTATGAAATTTTATTGTTGTAATATGTTTTGTCTTAATTATATAAACCAATAAATTGAGGCATTTTTTCTACACTATGAATTGAATTGTCTGAGATAAGGTTTTACAAATGTACATTATAGCATAAACATAACCAGGAATATGTGGGAACTTCCAGAATTTGGTGATATTCACAATGCAATTTTGGCACTGACTTAGAATTGACTCCTGAAAACTGGGGTCTGTAATCTGTCGGAAGGGATGCAAAAAAATAGTTTTGCAACAGAGACGTTAAAACCGAATTGCGTGTCTGTTAACCACCAGAGACACCTACATAAGAGTTCTGACTGGTTTCCCAATTTCCAAACAAGCACTAGTGAAGTGGTATCTGGCAGATAAGATAACATCGGTAAGTTTGGCAGTCCTATACTATGTAAAATTATAAACTCTCGAGTGTTTTATATATCTTCTCCTCTCATATGTATAAAGTTTTGTAATTTAGACTCGTTTGTAATTGTGCCCATGACATATCCTATACTAGTCTGAACGATCTAGCGTATTCAGCTTTGTAACATTCATTCTAAATAATTTTGTTAAGTATTTTTTTTTTAGTTTTTGGAAAATGGCCAGGTTTAATTACGTGGTGAATTGTAAGATTTTAATTTTTAAGAGTAATTATATCCTTTTTTAACATTTTTACGACAACCTTCTTGTTTCATTTACATTATTTATTCTTTAACTGAAATAAACACATGTACTAAACGGTTTATAATTACATAAATGATATTCTAATGTGCTTTTTAAATTATATCGACAATGATTTATAAAACAAAAACAATCAATATATCTTATATACACGTATAGAGTTGTTACCATTGCAATGATATAGCTTTTAATACCTTTAAAAAGATTAACCTATGCTATGTTATAGCATCCCTGCTACATCTAATACAACCCTGGCCTTCCGTGTGAACGAAGCTTTCAAGATTCAGAGTCAAACGTGTGATGATCTGTATTTGTGTACTATTATTTCTAATAAGATTTAAGAGAGATATATTTTTAAGTTTATAACTGTATTCTAGATGGTTTTAATCAGATATATCAAAGTAGTTTTTTTTATCTATGTAAGTTTCATAGTTGCAAATAGACAAATTAATTAGCAATACAGTAAAATTTTATATTTAAAAGTGTCTCCTGTATACAATATCTCAACTATAGTGTTTTAGGACATAAAGTATAACTTAGGACAAATATAAAATTTAAAAATTATGTTAAAAGTACTTTGCTTTTTAATTTTGAATTAAAACTGCCCTATTGGAATACATATTTTAAATATTTTCTTTTTTGTTTTATATCTGATTGAATGAATATGGTACTTTTTACTCATAGGCTATGCCCGTTAGGGACGTTTACGAAGTAATCATTAAAATTTTTCTTATTGAAATTTTGTGGTAATTAATTATTTTATTTTATCTTTTATTGTATTTACAGGTTGATTTATATAAACATATATGTATATGGGGCAACTACTGTAGCTGTAATGTCAAAGAGGAAGTTACTATAAATGAAATATTACTAGACCAGACCGAAATATATTCAACAGTGTGTACTCTAGAACCATTTTACAGAGGACTACCATATTAAACTTTTTTGGTTAAGTCAAATGTTTTATGTTGCAGTGATTTCAAAATTTGATAATCGTAATGGCCACAGGCATGAAGACCAGGTCCGGGACCAGGATCAGACAGGAATCACATGGATGAGTTACTTTTGTAAATTAGAAATCGCTATTTCTCCACTATCTCTTGCTACCCAAAACAGTTTTAGTGAGTATTAATCACAGTAATAGATATGGGAAAATGTGTAATAATTACGCGGTTTTACAAAGGAAATTGAATGTTTATATTGTATTTATTATTGTGTAATGTAATTTTTTTTTTACCCCACCTACATTTAAAAAAAATACTAACCTAGTGTTTTGAGCTGTTTTAATCCTCTCTGTACCCAAAGCGCACAGGGAGAATTTTTTATTTAATGTACCTGTCAATCATCATTACATAATAATAATTTATTAATAAATTGTATGTAGTTGATATAATATATGTTTATGAAAAGTATTTTGTAACTTGTATTTTACAACAAATTTTCTGACATATTTAAGTATGTAAAGTATAGAAAATGAGTTAAGAAAGATGTATGCTAGCTGACTGTGATTGAAATGTCTAACTAAGATTATGTTTAATTGTTAAAATTCAATAAATTAAAAACATGTTGTTCGGAGATTATGAGAGAAATATGGTCTTTATTTTTAAAACTATTCAATTATTTTCTTAAATTAACACCAGAGTTTTCTTATGTACTACAATAAAAAAGAAATGGGAATTTCAATTTACATAGTAATGGAAACGTCGTTTTAGATTGCAATGTCACTTAAAATACGAAATGTATCTCTGTAAAAAATTATAAATTAACTTGTGTTTCATCTTATATTTAAGGTGGTTCAGTTTCATCCTAACCAATAACGTTAGTTAAATTGTATAAAATATTTCATATGAAAAATTTACCAATGCGGTAAACAAGAACAAATAAGACCTGGTACTTTTATAAAAGTTACGGATTTTCAAAACTTTTCAATGCCTTTTCATTATCCTTAACATACTTAATCCAGTTTTCTTAAACGTCTGTCACACTTATCGTCCAGCTATGACGGGGTCTTAGCGTCTTTACTTCCAGAACAAAGTTCCTTTATAAAGCAGACATGTTTATTTTGAAAATATTTTATTTTTTTACAAGTCTATTTACTCAGTACTTTATTTTAGACGTGCCATGTCTGTGAACATGTGTATTTTAAATTGCTTACTTTAGTGCAACACAGGAATATTACTAGTATGTAGTGTCTTGGATTAAAAATTGCCCAATAATGTGTTGCCTATTTTTATTTTAAAAAGCTATGAAATTTATGATATCATTGGCAGTAGATAAAACAATAATGAATAATAATTTTTACCAATAAACATAATATAAGCATATTTATTGCTGGATTTTGTATTATATTAATCCGAGATGAGTCGTAATTAGCCTGTCATTCCAAGAGAAGTATAAAAAACTTATTTTTAAATATTTTTGTCAATATTTTTATATTATTTAATGCAGTTCTTTTGGTGAAACTGATAAAGTAATTTAAGTGAATTGATATAAAAAGATCATCGTTTGTTTTTGCAATAACTCCTTAAATCTTTCATGTTTTTCTACAGTTGTGATAATTGTTTACTGTTTTTATTAAATCTCTATATTTTAGATTCCCAGTTATTTATTAATTTCCCGGTCTGTTGGGGGTTTTCCTTAAATTCCCTTTGATTTGCTTTATATATTGAAATTAAAAAATTGAATATTATTGTATCATTTAAATTAGGTGATAATATAATGGTAGAAATAAAAGCTAAATGTGTCTTAAATGAATAACGCATTAATATAAAATTAATAGACTTCATAATATACAAACTTAACACATAAATTTTTATTTAATAGGTACTTAATTTTTAAGTTCAAAATATAATGAATTATTTTCTGTTTCGTCATGAAATCTTTTGTTCAAAATGGCAATAAAATATAGATAAATATTAAATAGCGATATAAATTAAACTGTTTCCTTTAAAAACATTACTATATTGAAAATTATTAAATTACTTATTCTAAATATTTTTGTTCAATAGAACCGAACCTTAAATATTCTATTTTTTCAATCTGTACTTTACTAGTTTCTCGGTACTCATTATTTAATTTTAAGTAATTAAATGATTCTATTCAAAACTTCGATACACGTATAATTACATGTAAAAAGTGATTTCCTACTTTAATTTTGAATTACAGCTACTCTATAGGAATACATATTCTAAGTGTTTCCTGTTTTTTTATATCTGAATAGCTATTTACAGCGGCTTCGCACCTTTTTGTAAGCTTTGCCCGGTTATGTGTATTACTGGTGCAAGTGAATTAATTATAATTCAAACGCCGATATGGAGTTTGCCTTGTTGCCACGATCAAGAAAGTCCGTGTATGTTTATAGCTATTGTACACGTGCATGTACTTTATTACAAAATGGTCGAGCTTTAAGATTAACAAGAAACTTATCTTAAGGGCAATGTACATATTAAATAAGCGCCTTCAAGTATTGTTTGGCTACTTCTCAACGTAACTATCTCGTAATTGCAGTTTATAGTATGCAGGCGCTTCGAAATCGTTTATCTTTTGCAGCGCCGCCGCCTGCTGGAGAGTTACATCATTGGCATAGCATATAAACCTTCACCGCGTAAGAAATTCATACATACAAATTTTCATAAAGACACACACACACACACACACATATATTTCTCTTCCATAGTACAATGAAAGGAGATGGGAATTTAAAGTTATATAGTAATGGAAATGTATTATTAAATTCCGATGGCTTTTAGAATAAAAAAATTGGTCTCGGTAACAAATAATAATTTAGTTTTTGTGTTATGACAAAATAGAATAAATCATTATGCATATGCTGAACTTGTAAATCGAGAGCGAACCCTGGTGGAGGTTAACCATTTTCACAATGCCTAAGTAAGCATTTGTTAAACAACAGAATTAAATATCAGTATCAATCAATCGCAAGGCAAACTCTTATTCTGAACTGAATCGTAGAAGACGATGTGGTTCCCCTTAGAGCTTTTTCAGGAATAAATGTCCTAATGAATGCTGGAGAGCATAAGCATCAGTTAATAAAAGGATACACTAACAGTTTACTCTAAGCAACTAAACAAAAATACTCTCATACAATTTACGTTAGAACCTTAGAAATTCGTAGGAGTAGAACCCTACATCCGGATGTTTTTAAAAAAACCTAAACATGGTGTAAGAGTTTACGAAAGATACCAAATATTTAGACAAATTAGTAGTTATAGACACATAGAGGCACAGGTCAAATTTAAGTGAATCCTTTAATATTATACATTTCATAATAGTAGCTTAAGAAATTTAATTGGAAAATGAAGTTAATTATAAAATAAAATGAAACATTTAATTATAATTAATAAGAAAGTAATTATTTGCAGGATAATACAGATACTATTAATCACTGAAAAATGCTCCTGGATATATAAGAATGAAAAATTCCATTTTCTGGAAAGGAAAATTTTTACAAATTAGATTATTCTTTGCCCTAATTCTCTGTGAAACGTTTGCTTTGCGTAATTACTTTAGCCAACGAGTAAACCGAGTCGGTTAATTGGGTTGGAGAGATGAAAAATTACTCGGTGAGAACCCGGGCTGAAAGAATAATCAAGCGGAGAGAGCTGATTGTTTAAATTATCCTGAAAAACTGTCCTGCCAGCAGAATTGTTAGCTTTATCTCCGCGAGTTCATTCAGTATTATGTCATTTTATGCTTATGAATGTTTTAGCAGACATGTAAGTGAAAAAGCCTTTGAAAACATTCTATAAAGTAGTCAAACGTTTGGTATATATTGTACTACTGCTTTAGATTGTTGAAAATGTCGATCATTTAACATCGAAAGAGACAAACATATTTCAAAAAAGAAAAAAAGACTTAAAAGGATGTCTCCTACCCTAAGATATATGTTTCTTTTCGGGAATAAATTATAAAATTGAGTAGAAATATAATTTGTTAATTACTAACATGTTCTGAATATTTAACATTCACTACTAATTGATATGAAATTACCTATTAATTACTATTACCATCATACTAAACATTTGATATGGTAAAACCCAATAAACCCATTGTTAATTCTACTATTAAAGCCCTACTAAAGCTTTACTGAAAAAAAACAAATAATTAAAACTTTACACTAGACACAACGTTATTAGTATTAAATGATACAACAGTATAATTTAGTTTACTGTTATGAAATTAGTGTTTATTCAAAGTTATTATGTCTACAAGCTATAAACTTTATACAAATTCAAACTTTTGTGTTATTTTTGTGACTGTGATTACAATGTTTTATAAACAAAGAGCAGCGACCTGAGTGTGACTTCCAATATACAAATAATGAGAAAGTAGGTCCAATTATAATTACTAGGAAAATTCAATAAAATAATTAACAAAATTACTTTACTATACAAAGATGACGTTTTTAAAACCCTTGATATTGCAGGTTAGCCATAAATATTGCAATGTTTTTTTAATCTTAAGTATAAAAAGTTAGGAATACGCCTTACCAAACGTTGCCTTCTCCATGCAACTCAAACTGGTCCATGTTAAAGTTGAATTAAAAAATTCAATTCGATATTTAAATTTGCCTTATAAATGTCCTGCGTAGAGATATGCAAAACATAAATATATCAACCACCCCAATTATATGCTTCACTAACGTTCAGCCAATAATTTTGCGCGAGAGTTAATTTATTTCTAAAGAAGCAGTAAAAAATATTAAATATATAATTGAAAATGTTGAGCATCTGTTTTTCGGGGATGAAATAATTTTTATGTAAAATGTACAAATAGATCTTTAATATAACATTCCTGACGGCAGTAAAAATTTACTTTGTATTTCACTGACTGTGATGCCAGATAATTTGATAAGAAGCACTAAAAGATTACTTGATAGCTTTTCTCATACTCCTAGTAATACTCAGGTCAAATAAAAACTGAAAAAGATGACGACATGACATTTTTAAAGTAAGTAAATGACAAATTACTGGAGGCAATGCTATTTTTGTTTTTTTATAGAAGACACATTAATGTCTCCGAGGAATCTTTTTTGATAGCTAGTGATATTCTAAAACCATATTAGAGTAAAATTTCAGTTCCGGATGTCTTAACCTTTAACCAATTTACTCTAAAAATTGTACATATTTAACTCTAGTTTTTATTTGGACGTGATTACAAAGTTTACGAAATTTCCCTGAAATACGCATAGATCCTTAAGGCATCATCAAAAATTTAATTATCTAATTGTTTTAGATTTCATGTGAAAAACCTACTCAAAAATCAATTATAAAATCTTAAAAGCGTTAAATGCTAAGTAATTATACTAACATTTTCCTAAAAATGTAATATATCCCTTTTAAAAATAATTTCGGGAATCATAAGTAATTCAAAGCACCACAGTTTTTATAGATGGTTCGTTTTATCTATATATATAAAAGAAAGTCGTGTTAGTTACACTATTTATAACTCAAGAACGGCTGAACCGATTTGACCGAAAATTGGTAGGGAGGTAGCTAAGAATTGGGAGAAGAACATAGGATACTTTTTATCCCATTCCCGATTCAGGATTCCGACCCACTGGTCTCTAAAAGTTACAAAAATACCCGTAAGAAATGCATTGCAGCAAACATATGTTATTAAGTGAAAGAGCCTGTTCAAATTTAATCAGCTGTTCTTCGTAAACATATATAATGCGAGAAAAGATATATATTTTTTTTATATCATTTAATTTACTATTTTTAAATTTCTTTACACCTATAGTTTGAAAGCATAGAGTAAAAAAACTGTATCTTGAAAAAAAACAATTACCTGAATTCCAAAATGTAAACAAACAACTGTAAATTTGATTGACACTTTGACAGCTGCCTGTGTCATTTTTTCTGGGTATCTCAGTCAAACAAAATGAAATCATGGCTCCTGACATATAGATTGTCCTTTCAGTTTTACTTAGTATTCAGTCAATCATGAAGTGTTTTTTTTTTACCTTTGCAATAATCTGTTGGTTTTAAAAAAAGACAAACAACTTATTACTTCGATTGCTTTCGGTTCGGATAACTTTGTTTCGCACGAAACTAAACGATTTGCGAGTGTTTGTGAACATTGAGAGGATTATTATAAAGATGCCGCGACCCAGAAGATCAAATCTGTCTCAACAAAGCCGTAATGCAAGAAGGCTTCGTAA